>NC_134575.1:71260490-71560490 GCF_050947875.1 Dermacentor variabilis | reverse complement strand
TCGGCGAAATGAAGCAGCTGGGATACAGATAATACGCAAGGAGCACTGGCCGTATTGGAGGAGTCAGAGTCGTCAACCGGGTAACGCGACAAACTGTCAGCGTCTTGGTGCAGGCGGCCAGACTTGTACATCACGGAATATGAAAATTCCTGTAGCCTCAAAGCCCATCGACCAAGCCGGCCTGTAGGATCTTTCAGCGATGAGAGCCAGCGGAGGAGAGCATGATGGTCAGTGACTACGGAAAAAGGGCGACCCTAAAGGTAAGGGCGGAACTTCGCAACCGTCCAGACAACAGCAAGGCATTCGCGTTCCGTAATGGAATAGTTGCGCTCCGATGGTGCTAGGAGGTGGCTCGCATAAGCAATAACGCGATCCTTGCCACGCGGACGCTGGGCTAAGACGGCACCTACGCCATGACCGCTGGCATCTGTACGTAATTCTGTAGGGGCATCAGGGTCGAAGTGGGCGAGAATGGGTGGTGAGGTTAGAAGAGTGACAAGACGAGAGAAGGCGGCGGCTGCTGCAGTACCCCACAAAAATTGCACACCTTTCTTCAAAAGATTAGTTAGGGGCCTAGCAATTGTCGGAAAATCTCGAACAAAACGACGAAAGTACGAGCACAGCCCTACAATACTTCGAACGTCTGCGGCTGTCTTCGGAACCGGAAACTCTCGGACAGCGCGAGTTTTGTCGGGATCAGGCTGTACTCCGGAAGCGTCAACGAGATGGCCCAGAAGAGTAATTTGTCGGTGGCCAAAACGTCATTTGGACGAATTAAGCTGCCGCTTCGCCTTTCGAAATACTTCAAGTATAGTTGTGAGACGGTCAAGGTGAGTGTCGAACGTTGGCGAGAAGACGATGACGTCGTCGAGGTAGCAGAGGCATATGGACCATTTGAAACCTTGGAGCAAGGAGTCCATCAGAGGCTCAAAGGTGGCAGGGGAGTTGCATAATCCAAACAGCATTACTTTAAATTGGCATAGGCGATCAAGTGTGATGAACGCGGTTTTTTCTCTGTCCATATCGTCAACAGCAATCTGCCAATATCCCGAGCGAAGATAAATAGACGAGAAATAGCTGGAACCGTGCAGGCAGTCAAGGGCGTCGCCTATATGTAGGAGCGGGCAGACGTCCTTCTTAGTAATGTTGTTGAGATGACGGTAGTCTACACAGAAGCGCCACGTGCCGTCCTCCTTCTTAACCAACACCACAGGTGACGCCCAGGGACACGATGAAGGCTCAATGATGTTTTTATCGAGCATTTTGTTCACTTCATCTTGAATTACCCTGCGTTCCGACGCAGAAACTTGATACGGTCGTCGGTGAATAGGCGCAGCATCGCCAGTAAGAATCCAATGCTTGAACGCGAGCGTCTGGCCTAAAGGGCGATCGTCGAAGTCGAAAATATCGCGGTAGGACGATAATACTTTGCAAAGCCCCGAAGGGGCGTCTGCGTCAGCAGGCGTTTGGTGTGTTGCGACACCACGTACCCGAGCACACGAGGGTTGGACCCCCCCGCGTGTAGCCGTGCGCGGCTTGGCCGTGTCTGGGGAAAGGGGGATCCTGGGGGTTGAGCTGATGCTGGGTGTTTGGACCTTTAAGGCCCCCCGGCGGAGGCAACACATCCCTTTGGTCTCTGCTTCACATAGACGGCACCCCCGGACTGACCCACCCGGGGGAAATCGTTAGTTGCCTTTTCCTGTCTCTCTCTCCCTCTAGCCTTCGTCTTTCTCTCACTTTTCATCTTTCCTATCTTCTCCTAGCTTCCGTTTACTTCCAATTTTTCCAGGCAGCAAGGGTTAACCTTATGTGAATAACCAACCTAGGTTATCTCATATTTGGTTATAGTGATAACGTACAGCTGGCGTTTGCAGGACCTGTTTTTACAGTCCCTGTAACGTCCCCTTGTAGGGCTCCACGGTGGGTGGCTGGCGTTATTGCCGAAAATTACATTATTCTATGGCTAGTTCCTTCCCTCCCCTCCCAGATCGCCCTCAGAAAAGAGGGCGCACCGAAGATGTATTTCAGTTTTTTGGACGACAAAGACCCAACTTCCCACGATTTCACGTCATTCATTCGGAAAAGTCAGATAAACAAGTGCGCACAATCTCCCCATTTCTAGTTTCGAAGTCTTTAACTGAGGCTCTTGGTCCAGGTTACAAGGCATCAAGGATGGCAAGTGGAGATCTCCTTTGGAGCTCCGTGATCTGAAACAATACGAAAATTTAACCAATCTAGTGTCTTTTGGGGACTTCCAAGTGACAGTGACTCCGCACCACACTATGAACACTACACGCGGCGTTGTCTCAGATGATGACCTGCTTCAGCTGACAGAGGCAGGGCTCCTAGAGGGATTCAATGAACAAAATGTGGTTAATGTGAAAAGAATAAAGATGAGGCGCGATGGTAAAGAAATTGCGACCAAACACCTCATTCTCACCTTTAATTCAAGTGTCCTGCCCGAATCAATCGGGGCCGGGTACATAAAGCTCCGTGTCAGGCCTTACGTGCCCAATCCACTCAGATGTTTCAAATGCCAACGTTTCGGCCACAGTTCGCAGAGCTGCCGAGGCCGTCAAACCTGTGCGAAGTGCACTGCCCACGAACATACTTCTGAAAGTTGTGAGAACACTCTCCATTGTGTAAACTGTGAAGGGGAGCACGCCGCATACTCGCGGTCGTGCCCATCCTGGAAGAAGGAGAAAGAAATAGTCACGATCAAAGTAAAGGAAAACATAACTTTCAAGGAGGCACGCAGGCGGGTGTCTTACCTGCCCAAAAACACATTTGCCGAAGTGGCGCGTCAGGGGGCAGCGCCACAACGGTCTCCGGCGGCTGTCCGACCCACACCCAGTGAGGCGGCAGTGACGCCAGCCGCCCCCCCCGGCGGATGCAGCTAGCGCTGCTACGCCAATCCAGCAGACGGGGCCATCTACCTCCGGGCAGGTGACCTCGAAGGCCTCGTCCAACGTGCTGAGGCCTTCACGCCAAACAAAGCGCTCGGAAGAGCGCGTGTCCAGTGCCTCGCAAGAGGCGATGGACACAACCACCAGCCAGACGGCGCCACCAGCGCCTAAGGAGCGGCGAGGCGCTCTCGACCGCTCCAAAAGAGATAAAACTCCCGTCACGGCGCCTTCAAAGCGCCCGTGAACTAATATGTTTCTTAAACACACAGCACCAAACACATTTACCAATATGGAAACACAAATACTGCAGTGGAATGTACGAGGACTTCTACATAACCTCGACGACATTAGAGAAATAATACACAAACATAATCCGAAGCTGCTGTGTGTTCAAGAGACACACCTGAAACCTACCAATACAAATTTTCTTCGAAACTACACCATCTTCCGCAAAGACCGTGAGGAGGCTAATGCCTCCGGCGGTGTAGCGATAATAGCCGACAAGGCGGTAGCTTGCCGACCCGTCGCCCTTAACACGCCCCTCGAGGCAGTGTCAGTTCGGGCCATTCTATTTCATAAATTAGTAACCGTGTGTTCCATTTATACACCGCCAAACCAGCGCCTCGAAAAAAACAGACTTTTATAACCTCATTGACCAGCTCCCCGAGCCTTACACACTCGTGGGAGATTTTAACGCACATAACACAATGTGGGGAGACTCGCGATGCGACGCGAGAGGTCGACTTATTGAAAATTTCCTTTTAACCACCGGTGCCTGTCTCTTTAATAAGAAAGAACCAACGTATTATAATCCACATCATAACTCGTACTGATCAATAGACCTGGCGATCGGATCCGCTTCCATCTTTCATGATTTAGAGTGGCATGTAATTAAAAACCCATTCGGAAGTGATCACTTCCCAGTAACGCTGAACTCCGTAAAGAAACAGGACTTGCATCCACACTTCCCTCGCTGGAAACTGGCCTCAGCGGACTGGGAAGGTTTTAGGGGATCCGCCCACATATCACGAGATTTCATAGATCATTTTACTATAGATCATGCTGTTTCATACTTCTCCGCTTTTATCATTGACGCCGCTGAAAAGTCCATTCCTCAAACAAGAGGCACTTCATCCAAAAGACGGGTCCCCTGGTGGAATGACGATTGTAGAGAGGCGAGGAAGAGACAAAACAAGGCTTGGAACAAATTACGTGAATGTCCTACAGCGGAAAATCTTATAGAATTTAAACAGATTAAATCGCAGGGAAGAAGCACACGACGACTGCAAAGAGGGCAAGCTGGCAGAGGTTTCTCTCTGGTATAAATTCATATACTCACGAATATAAAGTATGGGATGGGCTGAAAAGGCTTAAGGGGCGAGAAATTCATCCGTTGCCCCCAGTAAACGGTGAAGTAAACCGCTTGGAAGACCAAGCTGACGCCTATGGCGAACACTTCCAACACGTTTCCAGTTCTAACCATTACTCCAAGGCGTTTCTAAAACACAAACAAGTAGAAGAACACAAGGGTATCGACCGCAAATCCAGACAGAACGAACCCTTCAATGCGCCTTTTAACATCGCCGAGTTGAGAGCCTCCCTGACTGCATGTCAGAGCTCCGCGCCTGGACCAGACAGGATCATGTACGACATGATTAAACACCTCTCCAGTGATACTCAAATTACTCGGCTAGCACTTTTTAACACAATATGGGCTGCGGGATACCTACCTACCACATGGAAAGAAGCGTTGGTTGTTCCGATTCTTAAACAGGGCAAAGACCCCACATTAGTAACAAGTTATCGTCCGATTGCCCTCACAAGCTGTATATGCAAACGTTTTGAAAAAATGATAAACCGTCGAGTTTTACACTTCGTTGAATTAAATAAGTCTCTTGATCCGTACCAGTGCGGTTTTAGAGTAGGACGATCTACAACCGACCATCTAGTGCGCATGGAAGCAAACATTCGCGATGCCTTCGTACATAAACAGTCCTTCTTATCCGTGTTTCTCGACATGGAGAAGGCGTACGATACAACTTGGCGCTATGGTATCCTGCGTGACCTATCGACGCTGGGCATCCGCGGCACTATGTTAAATATTATAGAAAGCTACCTGCAAAACCGTACATTCCGGGTGAAAATAGGTAATGTGCTTTCGCGAGCATTCATACAGGAAACTGGGGTACCCCAGGGAGGCGTACTGAGCTGCACGCTCTTTGTAGTTAAAATGAACACGCTTCGTAAAACATTGCCCACATCTATTTTTTATTCCGTCTACGTTGACGACATACAAGTAGGTTTCAAATCCTGCAACCTAACAGTCTGTGAGAGGCAGGTACAGCAGTGCTTGAACAAAGTCTCCAAGTGGGCAGACGAAAACGGGTTCAAAGTGAACCCCAACAAAAGCTCTTGCGTTCTTTTCACCAGGAAAAAAGGGCTTGCTGCAGATCCCACTGTTGAAATACATGGGCAACGAATACCCGTAAGCAAGGAACACAAATTCTTAGGTGTTATACTTGACTCCATGCTTACATTCGTCCCACACATAAAATATCTGAAAGCAAAATGTCTTAAAACAATGAACTTACTTAAAATCCTATCCCACACAACATGGGGTAGCGACAGAAAATGTTTATTGAATCTGTACAGGAGCCTAGTTCGATCACGACTGGACTATGGCGCCGTGGTTTACTACTCTGCCGCCCCGAGCGCGCTAAAAATGTTAGACCCGGTCCACCACCTGGGTATCCGCCTGGCCACTGGCGCCTTTCGAACAAGTCCTGTCGAAAGCCTATACGTAGAGTCAGATGAGTGGTCACTCCATTTTTAGAGAACATACATCAGCTTCACCTACTTTCTTAAAGTGCGCTCGAATAAGGAACATCCGTGTTTTAGGACAGTAAACGACTTAACGTGCGAAACGCTTTTCCGTAACAGACCCTCCACGAGACTTCCTTTGTCGCTGCGTGTAAGAGAACTTAGTGAAGAAATGGATGTCTCAATACTTGAACATCGCATAATGGCTCCTGCTAATCTATTACCGCCCTGGTAGTGGCAGGTAATAGAATGTGACACATCCTTCGTAGAGGTATCGAAGCACGCTCCTGAGCTTGAAATTGCTATGCATTTCCGAGAGCTTCAATCCAAGTACTCGTGCTACGAATTTTACACAGACGCGTGCAAATCCCATGCTGACGTATCCTACGCTGCTGTCGGTCCCTCTCTTTCTGAATCTGACGAGCTGAACCCTATAACAAGTATCTTCACAGCAGAAGTCTACGCTGTACTGTGTGCAGTAAAACATATAAAGAAACTGAAACTTGACAAAGCCATCATATTCACAGACTCGTTAAGCCTTGTAAAAGCACTCATTTCTTTACAAAAGCATACAAATCCTGTCTTCAATGAACTCTACACACACTTATGTAACATCTACTCATCACACAGACATGTAGTAATATGCTGGGTTCCTGGCCATAGAGGAATCCAGGGAAATGTGCTTGCTGACGAGATGGCCAAATAAATGGCATCGCAGGTTGCTCGATCTGCTGCAGTCCCTGCCACAGACATGAAGCCTTTTCTCAGAAATAAACTGCGAAGCCACTGGCAACGCCTGTGGGATGCAGAAACGAGTAATAAGCTTCACGTAATTAAGCCTAAGTTAGGTTTCTGGCACCCAACAACGAAAACACGAAGAACAGACGTCCTGTTCACTAGACTAAGAATAGGACACACGTTCGGCACTCATAACTTTCTATTGACTGGTAACGAGCCTCCAACCTGTGGTAGATGCGGTGACAGGCTGTCGGTCCTCCACGTCTTCCTGGAGTGCCGGGAAGCCGAAAGAGACAGGAGGAAACATTTTCCTTTTGCATACAGCCATCACGTCCCTCTGCATCCCCCCGCAGGGGCGTCTGCGCAAGCAGGCGTTTGGTGTGTTGCGACACCACGTACCCGAGCACACGAGGGTTGGACCCTCCCGCGTGTAGCCGTGCGCGGCTTAGCCGTGTCCGGGGAAAAGGGGACCCTGGGGGTTGAGCCAATGCCGGGTGTTTGGACCTTTACGGCCCCTCGGCGGCGGCAACACACCCCTTTGGCCTCGGCTTCACGTAGACGGCACCCCCGGACTGACCCACCCGGGGGAAATCGGCAGTCGCTTTTTCCTGTCCTCCTCTCCAATCTTCCTCTTTCTCTCTCCCCCTTTTTCATCTTTCCTGTCTTCTCATCACTTCTCCTCACTTCCTAATTTCCCGGTGGCAAGGGTTAAACTTGTGTAGCTAGCCAGCCTTGGTTATGCTGTATTTGGTTATAGCAGCGATGTACGGCTGGCGTTGGCAGGGTTTCCCTTGCAGGAACTTCTGTCACGTCCCCCTGTAGGGCTCCATGGTGGGTGGTCGGCATCGCGGCCGAAAACCTAACTGTACCTATGGAAAACGCGTTTCCTAAACTACCTGATCGCCCTCAGAAACGAGGGCGCACCGAAGAAGTATTTCAGTTTTTCGGACGCCAAGTCCACAATTTTCCTCGTTTTCATGTGATCCACACAGAAAAACCAGCTAAACAAGTCCGAACAATCTCCCCCTTCCTTGTATCTAAGACCCTTACCGAAGTTTTTGGCCCAGGTTATAAGGCGTCGAGGATGGCCAGCGGTGACCTCCTCTTGGAGCTCCGCGATCAGAAACAATTTGAGAAACTGCCTAAACTAATATCATTTGGAGAGACCCAAGTAGTAGTAACCCCGCACCGCACGATGAATACCACCCGAGGCGTTGTCTCGGACGATGATTTGCTGGAGCTCACTGAGGCTGAACTCTTGGAGGGCTTCAGTGAACAAAATGTCATAAATGTCAAAAGAATCAAGATTAGGCGAGATGGAAAAGAAATCCAAACAAAACACCTGATACTCACTTTCAGCTCAAGTGTCCTCCCCGAGTCCATCGAGGCCCGTTACATCAAACTTCGTGTTAGGCCACACGTGCCCAATCCTCTCAGATGCTTTAAGTGCCAAAGGTTCGGCCACAGTTCACAGAACTGTCGAGGCCGGCTGACATGTGCCAAGTGTAGTGACACTGAACATTCCTCCGAAACATGCCAGAAAACTCCACATTGTGTCAACTGTGATGGGGAGCACGCCGCGTACTCGCGGGCGTGCCCATCCTGGAAAAAAGAAAAGAAAATTGTAACAGTTAAAGTAAAGGAAAATATAAGTTTCAAGGAGGCACGCAGGCGGGTATCGTACCTGCCCAAGAAAACCTTTGCCGATGTGGCGCGTCAGGGGGCAGCGTCACAACGGCCTCCGGCGGCTGTCCGACCCACATGCAGTGAGCCGGCAGTTACGCCATCTGCGCCCGCGGCGGTTGCAGCTAGCGCTGCTCCGTCGACCCAGAATGAGGGAACATCGACCCCGAAGGTGGCCGCCGCCAAGGCTGTCTCAACCTCCCCGGCCCCTTCCAGCGCTGGCAACAGCCGGCGCAGCCAAATCCCGCAGGGTGCCCCATCGACCTCTGGGCTGGTGGGCGCAGGGGTCTTGCCCTCCAAGGCAGGACTCTCTCTTGTAACTTCTCGCTCGCAAGAGCACGTGTCCGGAGCCTCACTAGAGGCAATGGACACAACACCTATCCTCAAGGCGCACCAAGCGCCTAAGGAGCGGCGAGGCTCCCTCGAACGCTCCAAAAAGGGCAGAACTCCAGTTACAGGGCCTCGAAAGAGCTCTGTAACCTAAGACATAACCACCGTTTCCGTACACACAGCACTTATTTACTTCCAATATGGACACACAAATAATCCAATGGAACGTCAGAGGTCTTCTTAGGAATCTCGATGCTCTACAAGAACTCATCTACCAACACAATCCAAAAGTGCTGTGTTTACAGGAAACACACTTAAAATCCAAACACACAAACTTTCTCCGACAGTACATAACTTTTCGTAAAGATCGCGATGATGCTCTCGCATCATCGGGTGGCGTTGCCATTGTAATTCAAAAAAGCATAGCGTGTCAACGTTTGCAGCTACGAACGGCCCTCGAAGCAGTGGCGGTTCGAGTTGTCCTGCTAAACAAACTCATCACTATTTGTTCACTTTACATACCCCCTCATTACAAACTAAACAAACCTGAATTTCAGTCCTTCATAGATGAATTGCCAGAACCTTATGTTGTTCTTGGCGATTTCAATGCCCACAGCTCCCTGTGGGGCGACTCTCGTACAGACGCGCGAGGTCGTCTCGTTGAACAGTTCCTTTTTTCTTCAGGTGCGTGCCTTCTAAATAAGAAAGAACCCACATATTACTCTCTTGCAAACAGAACCTTTTCGTCAATAGATCTTAGTATAGTTTCCGCGTCTATACTGCCCGAACTCGAATGGGAAGTTACGAGCAATCCTTACGGGAGCGATCACTTCCCCGTACTGCTAAGAACATCCAAAGGAAATGAATCTCCTCCACAAGCTCCTAGGTGGAAGATAGATACAGCCGACTGGGAGAAATTTCGAAATCTATCTAGCATCTCATGGGCTGATATGTCTTCTCTAGAAATTGATGCCGCTGTGGAGTATTTTACAGCGTTCATAATAGATGCCGCATCTAAATGCATATCTGAAGGAAGTGGTTTGGCATGCAGACGGCGTGTCCCGTGGTGGAACGACGAATGTAGGACTGCTCGTAAGAAACAGAACAAAGCGTGGGGGTTGCTACGCGCTTCCCCCACTGCAGAAAATCTTAATAACTTTAAGAAAGTAAAATCTCAAGGCAGGAGAACCCGCAGGCAGGCCAGAAGAGAAAGCTGGCAGAAGTATTTATCGAGTATTAACTCGTTTAGAGATGAGGCGAAAGCCTGGAACAGGGTGAATAGGATTAGAGGGCGCCAAACATATTCACTCCCTCTGGTAAACACACAGGGTGATACACTGAAAGACCAGGCGGACTCACTTGGGGAGTATTTTTAGAGCGTGTCAAGTCTAACAAATTATTCGCAATCTTTTCTAAAATACAAACAAATAGAAGAATGTAAGCCACTCATAGGAAAATGTCGAAAGAATGAACCATACAACTGTCGATTTAGTATTGCCGAGTTCAGAGCTGCCTTGAGATCATGCAAGAGCTCCACACCGGGTTCTGACAGAATTATGTATGAAATGATCAAAAACCTACACAATGACACCGAAGATACACTACTCACAATTTTCAACACTATTTGGGCTGCGGGATACTTTCCAACTGCATGGAAAGAAGCAATTGTGGTCCCTGTTTTGAAGCAGGGGAAAGACCCATCCATGGCGGCAAGCCATCGCCCAATAGCCCTTACAAGCTGCCTGTGTAAGGTTTTTGAAAAAATGATTAATCGCAGACTCATACACTTCCTTGAACTCAATAATATACTTGATCCCTATCAGTGTGGCTTCAGAGAAGGCCGGTCGACAACAGATCACCTTGTACGCATTGAAGGATATATTCGGGACGCATTTGTACATAAGCAGTTTTTCATGTCAATATTCCTTGACATGGAGAAGGCATATGACACAACATGGCGCTACGGCATCTTGCGAGACCTGTCGGAAATGGGCATCTGTGGCAATATGCTGAAAATAATTGAAAGCTATTTGTTGAATCGAATCTTCCGAGTGAAAATCGGCAACGTATTGTCGCGACCTTTCACACAAGAAACAGGTGTACCACAGGGAGGCGTGCTGAGTTGTACGCTCTTCATCGTGCAGATGAACTCGCTTCGTGCTTCGCTACCACCTGCCATTCTTTATTCTGTCTACGTTGGCGACATTCAAATCGGCTTCAAATTCTGTAACCTCTCAGTATGCGAGAGACAGGTGCAACAGGGCTTGAACAAGATTTCCAAGTGGGCAGAAAGAAACGGATTTAAAATCAACCCCCACAAAAGCACTTGCGTTCTTTTTACAAGAAAGAGAGGCCTGTTTCCGGATCCTTCCTTAGAACTGTGTGGACACCAAATACCTGTCAACAAAGAGCACAAATTTCTGGGTATTATACTTGATTACAGACTCACTTTCATTCCACACATTAAATATCTGAAAGAAAAATGTCTAAAAGCCATGAACCTAATGAAACTTCTATCTAAGACTACGTGGGGTAGTGACAGAAAGTGTCTAATGAATATCTACAAGAGCCTAATTCAGTCACGATTGGATTATGGTGCCGTAGTGTACAACTCTGCCGCCCCGAGCGCGCTAAGGATGCTGGATCCTGTCCACCATTTGGGCATCCGCTTAGCTACTGGCGCTTTCAGAACAAGCCCGATTCAAAGCTTATACGCCGAATTGAATGAATGGTCTCTCCACCTACAGAGATCATACATTAGCTTTACATATTTCCTTAAAGTACGCTCCAATCCTGAACATCCATGTTTTCATACCGTTACCGATATGAAGTGCGCTACACTTTTCAGCAATCGCCCCTCCATAAGACAGCCTTTCTCGCTGCGTGCGAAGGAGATTAGCGATGAAATGCGTATCCCACTCTTCGAGCATCGCTTAATGCACCTAACCAAGCTCTTACCTCCTTGGGAGTGGCAGGTGATAGAATGTGACATATCCTTTATAAAAGTTACAAAGCACGCTCCTGAGGCCGAAATTAGAATGCATTTCCTAGAATTGCAGTACAAACACTCCTGCGCAGCGTTCTACACAGACGCTTCGAAGTCAAATGCCGGGGTATCCTATGCAGCCGTCGGCCCATCGTTTTCTGAATCCGATGTACTGCATCCGGAAACAAGTATTTTTACGGCCGAGGCCTACGCATTACTCTCTGCTGTGAAGCATATAAGAAGAACAAAACTTCCAAAAGCAGCGATCTATACAGACTCTCTAAGCGTCGTGAAGGCCCTAATGTCACTCTACAAACATAAAAATCCCGTATTCAATTATCTGTATTCGGTATTGTGTAAAGCGTACTCATCTAACCAGAACATCATAATATGCTGGGTCCCTGGCCACAGGGAAATCGAAGGTAACGTTCTCGCGGACGAGATGGCCACGTCAATCACATCGCAAGCTGTTAACCCTACCGCTGAAGTGCCTGTCACAGACCTGAGGCCTTTCTTACGAAATAAACTGCGAGATCACTGGCAGTTTACGTGGGACACGCAAACAAATAACAAACTGCACGTTATAAAGCCCCAGTTAGGTTTTTGGCCCTCCCCAACAAAATCTCGGCGAACAGATGTCCTATTCTGTCGCCTCAGAATAGGACACTCATTTGGCACCCATAGTTACCTGCTTACTGAAAGTGAACCTCCAACCTGTGGCAGATGCGGTGAGAGGCTTACCGTCCTCCACGTGCTCCTGGAGTGTCGCGAAGCCGAAACGGAAAGAAAGAAACATTTTCCGCTTGCTTACCATTATAACATCCCTCTACACCCGGCTATGTTTCTCGGCGAGGAACCGCTTTTTGACACCAAGGCAATCCTCAACTATTTAAATGATGTCGTACTACACGTTATATGCCCATTAAATTCGTAGAGCATTCTCGCTCCAGAGGATGCCACTGCGATAACAGTTTCGCATAGCACATGCCTCCAGGCCCTTGTTCTTCAAGGGCTCTAAGGAGGCAGCAGTGCTCTAGCATATCTTTTAACCATATATATTTTTACACATCGTATCATTCTTTTTATATGCAGCTTAAATGTTCATAGTACACGTCATAAGAGATCGCCATAATTTATCGTACAGATTTTGCGCACTTTAGCGTGAACATTTTTAAGGCCCCTCTACAGCCACGTCACACCAACTTCATCGAACTCATGATTTCATTGCAAACTCATTAACACGGACATGGCGCTCTTTGGCCATAACTGACCCTTGCGCCATTAAAAACCACATATCATCATCATCATCCCTCTGCATCCGGCCATGTTTCTTGGTGTAGAACCGATGTTTGAGACCAAAGCAGTCCTCGCTTACTTGAAAGATGTTGTGCTACACATAACAAGCCCAATTATTACGTAGTGCATCCTCTTTCCAGAGGATACATCTACGATAGTGTTCTTTTATAGCACATGCCTCTAGGTCCTTGGCTTTCAAGGGCTCTGATGAGGCAGAAGTCCTCCAGACATTTTTAGCATCTCACGTATCTTATATATTGCATCACTCTTTCTCAATGCCTTGTAATGTTCATAGTACACGTCAATAGTCATTCCCATAATTTGATTACTCGTACATTTTATGGAATTTGCATCAACTCTTTCAGGCCCCTTTACAGCCACGACACATTAAGATCATAGAACCCATATGTCCACTGCGAACTCATACACATTAGCATGGCGCTCTTTGGCCACACCTGGCCCTTGTGCCATTAAACATCAAACATCATCATCATACTTTGCAAAGGTCTTCAGCCTGCATAGAGGACAGGTCCGTCGCAACCATTTTCTTTATGTTGGTATCAACGCCCGAGGCTGGCGCGAGGGGCATGCTAAGCTCGCGAGAACCATCGGGCGATAACGCTGCCACGTATTGCTCGCTGAGACAATCAATGGTGGCAAGGCAAATACCTTGCGGTAGAATTTGCTTTGCCAATTCAAAGTTACAGACAGGCATGCGAGTGTGCTTCGCAGTAATTGTAAGTATACTGTGAGGCACGGTGACGTCATACTGTATCGGGATGTCGGGCAGAGGAGTGACGAGGTACTCGCCATCAGGAACTGGTGGGAAAGACAACAGTTCAATGTAGGGTAGGACTTTGGCGGCAGGCGAAGAAAGCCGGTGGAGCGTAAGCGGCAGTGCGGTGCGTCAGAAGGTTCTGCGACCATTGGCAACTCAAGGCGAAGGGTACTGGAAGAGCAGTCAATAAGGGCAGAATGCGCGGAGAGAAAATCGAGGCCGAGAATGAGGTCGTGGGGGCAATGAGCAATTACGGTGAAGAGGACAGGAGTGTGGCGGCCCGCGATGCTGACACGTGCCGTACACATGCCGATGATAGGCACAGTACCGCCATCCGCAACGCGGACGACGTGTGCCGACGCTGGGGTGAGGTGCTTGTTCAGTCGTCGTCGGATGGCTGCACTCATAATAGAAATATGTGCTCCTGTATCGATGAGTGCCGTGACAGGATAGCCGTCAACGTCGAGAAGGTTTCGGTTCGTGTGTAACGTGAGCAGAGGATTTGAGGGCAGGGTCGACAACGCAGCTTCATTTCCAGAAGCTGCAGTGCCTAGTTTTCCGGCTGGGTCCGGGAGGCGATAGGCGGCGAAGAGAAGCGGCGGGGTTGGGGTGAACGAGACTGGTGGCGTCGAGGTGAGGGCGAGCGGCTGTAGCGAAGGTTCGGAGCAGGGGCATCAGCGGTAGTGGGTTCATGGCGGGTGGCATAGGGTAGAGGAGGTCTGAAGGTGCGGGTATAAGTGGCGGCGTAAGTCCGAGGAGGTGGTGGCCATCGGTTTCGTCAGTGACGGGCGACGTGGCCGATGCGACAGCAGTGGAAGCAGATCGGCCTGTCATCATGGGTACGTCATTCGGACGGGTTGCGGCGAGATGTGGCAGAAAAGGACTGCCGGGGACGAGGGGGACCGCTAGATAACTGGGGAACGCTGGGTCGAGACGTGGAACACACGGGGTTTAGACCCCTGTTTTCAAATTCCTGTCTGACGACAGCCTGAATCATCACAATGGTGGTTGCCGGCGGATCAGGAGGCATCGTGGAGAAGGCTGGCGAACAGGCAGCCTCGAGTTCGCGGCGAACAATACGGGTGACGTCGTCGCAGGTGGTGGTCTGACGCGGACAGCCCTCGCATGTCGACGTAGCAGCAGTGTTGTGTAGCCGCGCAATGTGCTGTGAGATACGGCGGCTCTTAGCCCTTTCAAGGCGACGGCATTCTTTTATAATGACATCTATAGTCGAGACGTTGCCGAAAACAAGCACTTTGAAAGCGTCGTCGGCGATGCCTTTCAGCACATGTGCCACTTTATCTGCTTCGGACATATTATCGTCAGCTTTACGGCATAGAGCCAAGACGTCGAGGATGTAGGAAACGTAGGCTCTGTAGATGACTGAACACGAGGTGCAAGAGCCTTTCTCGTGGCAGCCTTGAGCCCGATGGGGTCGCCGAACAGTTCCCGTAGCTTTTCTTTGAAACTGCCCCAACTGGTTATTTCGTCATCATGCGTTTGGTGCCACACGCGTGGGGTGCCGCCGAGATAAGAGATGACATTGGCGAGCATAATCGTTGGGTTGGCACTGGCACTGGCGTGTTCATACAGCTTGATCCAATCGTCGCCATCCTGTCCCTCCAGGCCAGAGAACACACCTGTGTCACGGTGTGGGGAAACCGTGACGATTGCAGCCGTCGGACAAGCCGAAGCCGTTGCAGAGGCGGGCTCGTCACAGGGAGGCATGGTGACAAGTTCGGTGTGCCGAACACTTCGGAGTTCCGTGGTGATGACAGGGATCGCTGACCTCCACCAGAAATGTTACGTGTGGAAAGACACAGACGAAGGATGCTATTTACACGCTATTTACACTGGAGCCAGGCAGCCAGGCTGCCACTCGCACGTGCCAAGGGCACCGGCCAACTTCTTCGTCGTGCTGGCGGCGGCTCATCTCTTCAGCATGGCTCCATGATACCGTAATATTACATATATATATATATATATATATATATATATATATATATTTATATATATATATATATATATATATATATATATATATATACAAGACGAAAGACGGTGTGTGACCGTACACGAGGAAGAAGGTACTGTAATTAGTTGTTCGTGGGATGGCAGTATTATAAGCAAACGTGACGAAAAGTAACATGGTGTCCCAGTTTGTGTGATCCGGTCAAACATACGTACGCATGATGTCGGTCAAAGTCTGATCAAAACGCTCTGTAAGACCATTTGCCTGTGGATGGTACGCTAATGTGGTTTTATGGGCGGTGTGAGAGTCATGAAGGACTTCACGAAGCACATGCGAAAGCAACGTCTTGCCACGGTCACTCAGGAAGGTCAACGGACGTCAGCGGGAGGGATCCGTATAAGCGTGTACCCACAAAATAGAAGGGGTAGACAGGCATTGTAGATGCGGCAGAGGATCGGCCGGAAGGGACGGCGAGCGTTTTCTGTTTTGGCATGATGGAAAGGAGCCAACGTATCTGACGACAGAGGTGGAAAGGCCCCGCCAGAAATAGCGCGTTTTGACGCGGTCGTAGCTCTCATGAAAGGCCAAGTGGGTAGCCATCACGTCGTCGTCAAATACTTTTAAAACTTGAAGTCCATGTGCGCGAAGTATGACCAGGACCCATTGGTTATTAGAAGGATAGTAAATTAATCGAAATAAATCTCCACCTTGAGGTTTCAAACATTAAAATTGTAGTCTTAAGCAACTATTGGGGGGTCGTACTAAACCAGTGGGTCAATCGATCAGCGTGTGGCAGCATGGAATCACTACGTTTGAGCGAGACGAAGTCAGCAGACGGAAGAAAGTCAGCTAAGGCAACCGATGGCGCCGGGCTATTGGGCGCGTGCTTGGACATTTGGCTGTATAGTGACGTGCAGACCGAAGGTCAAGCATAGGCGTTTGGTGTGGGCGAGTAGCGCGATAAAGCATTGACATTTTGCTGTTCTGTGCCGGGCCCAAACGTGACAGTGAAGTCATATTCGTGCAAGCGCAGTACCCAACGGTCAAGGCTTCCAGACAAGTTTTTCAGGCACAATGAACAGAGAGCATGGTGGTCTGTCACAATTGCGATATGGCGGCTGTAGAGATAGGCAAGAAATTTTTGTATTGACAAGTATTGACCGCGGATCCGATCATGGGATTGAAATTTTCAGAATAATAAGAATGGGCTCGGGTTCGTTTGCCAGGCATTCTCAGATCATGAACAGCAGGTTGCCATTACCCCTTGGTCTTACAAGTACTCACCTACGGGGCCGAAACCTGTAGGCTTACGAAAAGGGTTCTACCTAAATTGAGGAGGACGCAACGAGATATCGAAAGAAGAATGATGGGTTCAACGTTAAGGGATAAGAAAAGAGCACATTGTGCAAGGGAACAAACGCGAGTTTATGACATCTTAGTTGAAATCAAGGAAAATAAATCGACATCGGCAAGGCATGTATTGAGGAGGGAAGATAACCGATGGTCATTAAGGGTTACGGACTTAATTCCAACAAAAGGGAAGCGTAGCAGGGGTGGCAGAAAGTTATGTGGGCGGACGAGATTACGAAGTTTGCAGGAACAACATGGCCACAGTTAGCACATGGCCGAAATTCTCCTGGAAGCACGAGTGCAACTACCTAACGAGAACTTTGCCATTTTTACGAAACAAATGACCCGTCTTTACCGCCACGCCAACGAGGAAATGTCCGAGGAAAAGAAAGTTTCTCTCCTTACGCGTGGCATGAAGCAAGAACTTTTCGCTGTAGTGATACGACACCCACCAAAGACCATAGAAGAGTTTTTTCACGAGGCCACCAACAAGAAGAAAAGACTCGAAATTCGGAACAGGCTGTTCAACCGCCACACGCTCCCTACGAACTATGCCGAAATTCAACCAGTGGGCACCGACGACCTGCGCAAGACTAACAGAGTGGTCGTGCGAGAGGAACTTCAGATGATGTTCGCAAGATGCCAGCCTCACGTTGCCTCGATCTTTGACGTCGTCCGTGAAAAAATCCAGCCGTCATCGGGAGTTTCCGAAAGGCAGCCGGAATTGCCATTCGTCGTTAATGAGCTGCGACCACAACTTGGCGGATGACTTCCCGACATCGCCGACTGCCTCGCGGCTACAGAGTGTAGCCCTCGACGATCATCCCCTTCGCCATCACCAGGACGCTACCTGTCACCGCAGCGCCGATCATACACCGGCACAGCCCGTGGTCGCTAGGCAAGCCCATATCCGGAAAACTAAAAGGAGAAACCGATGGAGGTGCGGCTGGTGCACGTCGAAATTCCGAAGGTCCTCCACCAACGGCTACGACGCTTCAAGGTCTATCCCGACGATTTAGCAATGACATGCCGCCATCCCGAGGAAGAGTGGCAGACAAGAATACGCCAAAGAAATAAGACTTGAACACGCGACGCACCAGCCAGTGGTCAACGGGACGCTGCCATGATCTGACGCCAAGACCTCGGTGCAACGCCAGGCAAAGAACCACCGACCTCAACGTGCTTCTCCATGGCGACGAGGTTACTACTTTAGTCAGCACGAGATACGACTACTCTGTCAAGAGTGGGCCCATTGGCCGCCCCGTTGAAGAGAGTTAAGACTGCATGGAAAGGCCTCCAAATTCGGACAGCTGGAGGAGACCTGATAACACCGACGTGAATCTGCGTGGCCGAAATTACCGTTCATGACCGGACCTACCCTACCACCTTGATTATCCTCCAACAGTGTTCATGAGGCGTCATTCTCGGCATGGACTTCCTGAACCGAGAAGGCGCAATCATCGACCTGAAGTCGATAACGCTATCTGAAAATCAAGCTCGAAGATCAAGTCAGCAACGCGCCAGCTCCAGAATTATCATTTCCGTCGGCACCGAAACACCCAGAGACGTAGATGGCGAGGTCGAGAGTGACAGACGTCTACTGCTCAACCGTCAATTTGCGTCGCAAGAGGGACAGTTCGACTGCATGGAGGAAAAACGAAAGCGATGCTGACAGACTTGAGCCAGGAGTCCAAGTGCATCAACGAGGGCATGACTATTGTATACACCGAGGAAATTGTGGAAACCAGCAATGCGTTTGTCCTCTCGGACTATGCCAAATCTACCTCGACAACCATATTTCTCCAACCAGACTTCGACATAAATCCAAGTGTCCCCTTCAGTAAGCAGGAACAGCTCAAAGGTCTTCTTCGGCAACACAAAGGCTGCTTCTCGGTGTCATCGAGGATTCGACAAACACCAGTTGCAAAGCATCGCATACTAACCGAACAGGGCACTCCAGTGCTTCGCCACAGCAGAGTGGTCGAGCGCACTCTTAAATATAACTCTTACAATAACAACCCAGGCAATGAGCCAGGTTACTGATGTTCTCATGGGAGCAACAAGGATTTCGGTCTTTTATAGTTTATACATTGCAGCTGATTGCACCATGAGAAGGTGAGGCGGCGCAACATGTGGTGCAATCGGTAAGTAGCCAGCGCAATTTTAGTGCTTGCTGGGTACGTACGCCAAGATAGGAGGACCTGCTTGAAGCCGGAGGGCCGGGATACCCGGCCATTTTTGTACAATAACACGTAGGTTTTTGCCGTTTGCTAGCCTTCGCACATTCTTATTCTTCTGGCATCATTTTTGTGGTCCTACCTCTTATTTTGAGCATATTTTCTAACTTTATTTCATAAAAAAGCAGGAAACTTATCCGGGATAGCCAAAAGCATGGCGTGTGACAGCTCGATTATATGATTTCTATTGTACGTTCTGATTACTATTTTGTGTCAATGTCAGAATATGAAAGCTTTACATTGCATATGCTTTTTCTTGCTGTTCACCATATGTTTAACATTAAGCTTTATCTTCCTGTAACAAATTATTAATCAAGAGCCTCTTTTAAGAATGTGTGCAATCACTGTTGTTTCCAACATGAAGTGTCGAAGAGAGCATTAAAGAGAATACCCAGGGTTTGCTTCTATCCGCTTTTTCGTGTTCATTGGGCACTTTCTTTTTGAAAATCTTTTTGCTATGTTTTATTGTCGCTATACTTTTGTCCTAATGACTTTTCATGTACCGCATAAGCAAATATTTCATTTATATTGACGCGTATTGCGTGCCAAAACCACGATATGCTTAGGAACCACACAGTAGTGGGGCTAGGAAAAATTTCGAGCTCCTGAATGCACCTAGACCTAAGTACACTGGTTGTTTTCGCCTTTCGCCCCTCGAAATGCGGCCGCCGTGACCACCCAGTCAAAAATAAATCAATGAGCGCAATTGGTTTTAAACCAATAGGAATTTCGCCACCAGTTGGAGGGCACCAATTACATCTAATTGGTAAACCAGCTGATAAACCTATTGGAGTTGGTCAACAACTTGAAGCAGACTGGTATCCAACTTATCTAGCAGTTGAACGCCTATGGTCATCGAATTGAAGTTATCTGGTGCTCAACTTGTCACCCAATTGAAGCTACATGGTGCCCAACTGGTCAACCAGCTGAAGTAGACTTGTATTTACCTGGTTAACCAGTTGAACACGGACTTCATTCAACTGAGGTATATTGGTGAACAACTGTTCTACCAGTAGAAGTAAACTGGTGTGCAACATTTTAACCAGTTGAACATATGTGGTCATCCAATTGAAGCTAATTGGTGCCCAACTGGTCAACCAGCAGAAGTAGACTGGTATCCATCCTGTTGACTAGTTGGACACATGTGGTCATACAATTAAAACTAACAGGTACCATACTGATCTACCAAATTGAACACTCATAGTTATCCAATTGGAACGAGCTGGTCATCCAGTTGAAGCTAAATGGTACGCAACAGGTGGACCAGTTGAAGTAAACAGGTGTCCTACATTTTTACCAGTACAGCACACATGGTCGTCCAATTGGAGCCTACTGTTGACAAACATGTAACGCGGACCTAGGTGATCATGCATGAAATAAAACCGTACAAATGAGGTAATTATTGCTTGCAATAACTTAAACCTAAATAACTTAATAGGTACGCCAGATAAGATGCATCAATTTATTCCTAATCTATTTATGAAACGGTTTAACACATAAAAACATTTCTGTCATATTTTGTTAGAGCGTTGGAGCTATGTGCATTCTTCTAGTTCTTGGTGTTATTCACCTGTAGAATTTACCTGTAGCGTTTCAGCGCAGAGGAAGCGGGTTAGTCACCAACACGTCACACTCCAGGGAAATTTCAAACTGCTGATGCTTAGAATGTCAAAACTCAAGGGTCTGTCAGATCGTTGCCTTAAACTAACGTCAGTGACAGAGTCCAAGTGGTGACGTCTGTGCATGTACTTCGGAGGCCTCAGCAGACAACGCACTCAGCTGTAACAACTGGTGCACGATGCAACAGTCGTTCGCAGCATTCCTTTCGCAAGACGGCTTTTCGTCTTAAACATTAGTCAACAAAGGGTCGTGTTCGTACCACTATTATCGTAATAACTGTGGTGATCTTTTTGTTCTCATCCCCATGTCGGTGTCATCTTTTTGTCACTTTCACTGCGTCGATATGGCGCAGTGAACCCAGAAGTAGTCCAGGTAGTTCCCATAAAGCTAGGAGTAGATTTTACTAAAGAGAAAGGAGGTGAGGTTGGTCTGCAGAGCTTGTCTCTAGCCTGCTACTCTTCACTGGGGAAAGGGGAACTGGGAAATACCGGGAAGGGGTAGGTGGCTGGTTATTATGGCATCGTACAATGAGCTACTATATACACGTTTTCCCATACGCCGATGCGCACTGTGGACACAATACACGCATGAGAAATCTTGCCCACGCAAAACATTATCGCGCAAACACATTCCGCACTGTCTGCACGTCTCACAGGTCCTAGAAGCGATCATCTAAGCTAGTTTTACGTGGAAAGTTCAAGAGTGACATTATGGTGCGTTGGGCATGGTCAACTATACTCTACGCGCCTAAAATCTATTCTTCTGAGAAGGGGCGGGAGTCCGAGCACTCAGTACAAGAATTAAGTGTTCTTCGCTCGATCGCATGTTGAGGGCACACACAATGTACGTGAGCTATTGTCTCGGGAGTGTGACAGACGCTAGTCAGGCTCCCGTTCTTGTGCAACCTTGTGAAGGTATCGCTGAGTGTACGCCACACCAAGCCGTAATCGATGAATGTTTCCGGGCATCTCCGCCACCGAAGTGGTAGCCGGAATCGCAAACTAGCTTCAAGTCTATGAAGGCGATCTCGCCGACGTTCGGGGTTGTCCCATTGTCGTGCCAAAGAGGTTTTGATGGAGTAATGGAGCAAGGTGTTGATGTCATACTGGGAAAAATTAGGTTTCCTAATCTTCCCATCAGTGTGTGCCTTTTTTGCCTTCGCATCCGACAGTCCATTGGCAACTATTCCACAATGGCTAGCAATCCACTGTAGCACGATGGTACACCCGGATTAAGAGGCCTCAGCAAGCAGGGACATGATATCATAAACCAGAATTCTATATGCGGTTCAGTTATTCAGATAATTACTCAGGAGTTGCAGTGCTGGCTTTCAGTCACAGAACACTGTCCATTTCTTTGTTGCAGTTATGCAGCGGATTGCTTCTCGCACTCCGGTCAACTGAGCTCAGTAGACTACGTTGTGTGTCCTATCTTCAACGGTTGTGCGATGCCCATTTCAGGTGCCGTCTAAACTGCCGCGGAAAGGTCTGTGTCACAGAACCATCTGCAAAAACATGTTCGGTATTTCTATACATGTAAGCACCGTAAGCTAACGCGAAATGCTTGAGCCCCGCAAGCGGCATTTTCAACTGCTTCGTTATATCGTGGATTGAGAGTCTCACCGGTGGCTTTGCCATCGTCTAGAGTGGAACTTCCGGTATGCCATGCCGTTCAAATTTAAAGAGATCTGCAGCGCGAATAATTGCTACAACGTGTATGTAAGTGACGAGGTGAGGGCATCACGGAAAGCTCTGGTTGTTCATGTCAATAGTTCAACATTAACATAAAACACGCCTTAATACGAAAAGAAAATATTGCAAGAAATTGCGGAATTTCCCTTTATTGTTACTAACACCAATAACATTTCGCATAGCGTAGATGAAGGCAGAACCTCCTTCCCAATAGTTACTTTGGCCCTGGGAAAATTTTCAAGTTAACCACGAAGTTCGCTCACGGAAGACAGAGTAATAAAGAATTGGAGGTGTTGGGTGCAGCGAATGTGAGGCTGATGATCGCACCATTATTTCCTGTATATTAATCGTGTCCCCCCCCCCAAGAAACAGAAGTATTGCGCATGAAGACTGCATGGCTGGCAGACCCCATGCTAAGTACCCGGTACAGAGTGACCAATCTGCCACCTCCGTAAAGCAAGGGCTCGCTAAAGGAGCTTTTGGATGACAGCAAGTGGCATCTGAAGGCTGTCAGCACTCTAGAAATCACTGACGCCCTTCCGAAGAAATCTAAACCCATGCAATATGGTACAGGAATAGCGCACCATCGGCGCGGCGTCAAACAGGGTAGCGAAGAGCCATACCCAAAGCGGCAATATTATCGTTGACATGTAAGGCAGGCGATACTGCCGAGAACAGCATGGCACGATCAGCACATTTCGCGCAAGTTTGGCAAGAGTGCATTAGGTAATGCTTACCAGCTTAAGCTACTAATAAAGACGCCCCCTTCTGCAAGACGCGTAACGAATACACAGTATTAGTTTAGCGTTTGCAACCGAACGTAAAAGCATTACGTACGTAAAGAAACAGCACTGTCCTCAGTGAGCATGCTCGGAACGTTATTGGGTTTCTGCGGTTTACGCGCGCTGTGATAACCTACGTTATTTGGCGAGTTTAACGTCCGTAATGTTTACGGACGATAAGAAATAGCGTTGTCGAACATGGCGGCACCCATGGCTCCCGCTTCAGCGTGAATCCGTTTGATGGCTACGCTCTCACTCGTGTTGATCGCCAGTGATTATTGTAATGAGATTTCGCTTTCTCTAAACTCACTTGAAAGGTTAGTTATGAACGCATAGCAGGTCCATTTTCTGAGATCACCCACAAGTCACTCACAAGCGGTAATTTTTCCATGCTTGCAAGCGACGAACCTGTTAGGCACAGTAAATGTCAACCTTCATGCAAGAACCCAAGATACAATTTTCTTTCTCTCTTGTTGTGGTAGTCTTTTCTTCTAATATATTATCGAGTCCCTTTGACAGCAGATGATCATTTAGCCCGCAAATGGAACTGGCTATTTCGAGGTGAAGGCAGTTAAATTCATGTTCAACTTTTTGAGTCGTCTTTCTTGCGCGATGGTGGTTTAGTGGTATTGTTGCAGTAGACGAAATCAGGCTGTCATGCTTGAGGGGATATTTGTTCAGGCTGATCATCTCATGCATTCTTGAAAAGTGAGTGAAAATAAACGTGGATCAGTTCTGTGTCTCGAACGAAGGTAACCAACAGGGACAGAGCTCCTTTACTGCTTATTTGCAGTCCATCGAGAAACACTACGTCTTGAAAACTTACATGTGTAAGTTCTTTGCCCTTTCAGTCCTAAAGCAATGCCTTATTTTTCAAAACAGACCAATTGCTTCACATCAACAACAAAGGGCACAAAGTGCTAAAAGCGATTCATCCAGTATTAAATGACGAAAGCAGACTGTAGGCAAAGCTATTCCTAACACGATCAGGTAGGGTGACTCTTGGCGAGTAAGCCCTTTAATTAATTTCAAAGGAAGCGGTGTTATGGTGTTCATAAAGAATGTGTGCACGACAAATAGAATTGATATTAGTTTTGTTCATGCAGGGATGGTCACTCTGTCTGTTGCGAAAGAAAATACAGAGTACACTTTATGCGCAATATATTGGCCACCGAATATGAATGCCAGTGCATTTCTAGATGAGCTGCATATTTTTTTTTCTATAAGTACATGAATGAGAAGCACTTCATTATAGGGGGGGCGATCTTAAGCTAGACATTGTGAAAGAGACCAAAAGTATTACCGCTGATTACCTAAGTTTGCTGGCATAATTTGTACTTGTTAGCATAATTAATGAGAGTGCAAGAGAAGAACACTCAGGTGCTAATATAACAAAGTCATGCATTGACCACATAATAATTCGTTTGCAAAACCAGCAATATGTTTTCGGAGTTATCAAGCAAAAACTACCTGATCATTACTTTGTAACGGTTGCAATTATGTCTACCGATCATGGAACTGATGGAGGCATTGTTAAAGGTTCCGTTTTAGATAACAATAAAGTAGACCAGTTAATTTATAATGTTAACTGGATTTGCCTTTTACAGTTGGATCATATAAGCTTATACAAGAAAACTGTTGAAATCATTCTCAATGTCTATGAAGAGTCATATAAATCTGTTCATATCAATAAGGAAGCCCACATAGGAAATGGATAACTCATGAAATAGCAGAGTTGTGCGGCGCGAAATATAAGGCATGGCAGAAATGTAGGAAACAAAGATAAAGCGCTAAGAGATGAATATTGCGCATTGCGGAATCAAGTAACGATTAAAATGCGACAGGCGAGAAGATCCTTCTTCATGCGACAGTTTTCACTGAACAAATGTGACAGAAAGAAAACGTGGGAGATAGCGAATGAACTAACCGGTACACAGAAAAAGGCTTTCTTTGATAAAACAGTAAAGAAGAACTTTCCAACGGAAACGTGAAAGTGCTCTGTGATAGATTTAATGGTGTGTTCTTAAATACAACATAAAAGTCGCGAACCGTAGTAGTCAGTAGTCCTGTACTACATCAACCGAAACGAGCATGTGCACATACAGCATATCTGCTCCTCATACCAGCAGATGATCTATGATACATTATTTGCAGAGTAAAACAGTTCAAACCACCAGGATATGATGGCATTTTCTCAGAGATTTGCACAGGGACTTTGGCGTTTTAAAAGACGTTCTTCTGAACATACTGAACGGTACATTTGAAACTGGCGATATACCTGACGAACTCAAAATGTCTGTTGTCAGGCCTGTGTACAAACATCGCAAGAAAGGCGATTTAATAAATTATAGGCCCATTGCAATACTGTCGAAGATAGAACATATTATGTGAAAGCATGTTACATACGTTATGCAATCATTCTGTGAAAAATACTCTTTGAACAATGCTGCGCAATTTGGCTTTACAAAGAATAGAAACACCACAACACTTCTTGCAGAATTTTTTTATTGTGTTTACAATGCAATAGAAGATAACCACGTTGTGTTAGCCCTATTCCTGGATTTAACGAAGGCATTTGACACGATAGAACATGCATTACTTCTAAAAAAATTAAGCTCACTTGGTTTACGTGGTCATTTCAAAAAGCTTTTTGACAGTTATTTTTGCAAAGAGGTTGGAGTGTGTAAAGCTTGATAATACGTACGGACATTTGAAGAATGTTACTTTCGGTGTACCTCAAGAAAGTACACTCGTCCCAGTGCTTTTTAACGTTTATGCTTCTGATTTGGGTTTATTGCAGATTAAGTAAAAAATCTTTCGATACGCTGCCGATACAGCGCAAGCACTTGAAGTCACTGACTATTGTACTGATGTTAAAACGTTTCAGGCAGATATAAATGAAGTCATTGACTGGTGCTCGCAAAATTTTATTTTTTATGCCTTCACAAAACAAAGCTGACATGTTTTAAAAAACCGCACAATACAATTCGTTTAACATAAGCACTGTACTTACACTCATCCCATTGTTACCCATGTGATCGCGAAGCTATGCAAATACAGCGAACAGTTCAATATCTGGGTATCTACTTCGGCCAACATCTCAATTGGAACGAGCGCATAGTTTACCTCTCTAGAAAGATTCGTCCAATTGCGGTCATGTTGTATCACCTTCGGGGGAAATCTCCGCTCCACCTTAGACGTGTAATCTACACAGCATTAGTGGAACCTGTATTAAAATACGGTATTATATTATATGGAAACTGCTCGGAATATAAGAAGCAAGCATTAAATGTCATACTGAAACGAATCGTGAACAGTATATCTTACGGTAGCAAATTACACCGGTTGACATGAAAGAGAAACACGATCAGTTAGGCATCGTACAGATTCGTGAGCTGTTTTAATGTGTTCTCTTGACGCGGTATTATTGTTCAAAAGAATATAAAACTACTGTAAAAAAAAGATGCTACGTTGAGGAAAACAGAATGTTTTGTTCAACCATGGGTCTATAGTATTATGGTAAAAAGATGTGCAATTACTATGTACCAGCTATGTTTAATAAAATTCCTGATGATCTATGTATGGCATGCAACAAAAGAAAGATGATGAGTGGTTTAAGTGATTGGTGCGTATTATTTAATTGTGTATTGCTTTACTTGTTTTATATGTGTTTTGAGCTGTCACACTTATCGGCAATGTCATGTATAACACGAAATGCATGCATGTGAAGTTATTCTTCTTTTAGAAGATTCTCCGCGTGCTGCCTGACTAGCCAACAAGCACAACATGCTTGGGCAGGTCAGAATTTATGTATGTGTATGCTGTATTGACAAGTAAACTTTGAAACTTTGAATCACACAGGTTTGCTGCGGAGTTTTAGGGAGGGTAGGGTGTTGGAACAGCGAAATTTCCTAATTAAATCCAGTAAGGATGCATATTCGAGTAAACCAACCTATGAATACTTAATCGCGACCTTTGCTCACATAAAAATATGAGCCGATTCCGGTGACAGTACAAAGAAACTGGATACGCACTGTGGGCTCCCCCTCTAAGAGGCATCACATGAAGTGCTCAAGTGACATGACTTCACAAAGACTTAAACGGCGTGACGTCGCGTTTCACGTGATTCCTTCATCAGTCGCTATCGTCACGTGACAATGCCGTTGCACGTAACGTAACGTTAGACATGATCATTCCATGCCGCGATGTTTGGTATGATAACTTCATCACGTGTCGTTTGACGTGATTATGCAATCACGTTACGTCATCATGCGCCGATCTATGATGACGTCCATTATGGCTCTTGGAGTAGTGTGCTACTTCTTCAAAAGACATCACACGACTTTACCAGGTGATAACGTGACGTGGCGATGCCGTGAGCACGCAACGTAAGGTTTCGCGTAACGATGTCACCATGAGAACCTTACTCTGAAAACGTCATCATGCGACATTTGAGGGAATAATGTAATCACGTTTCATCATCATATCAAACATGATGCCACCACTTGGTCACACCTCTTTTGGCACCATCGGATGTTAGCGCCGGATTATTCGCTTCGTTGGTTATATTGTGACTTCGTATTTAAAAACAATGCAGCAGTTGTAGTGGTGGTTTTGCCCAGCTTCACTGGACATCCACGTCCGCAGGGCCGCGATGACGAGTCATTTATTTAAGTCAAGCAACCGTGTTTAGATCAAATCTAATTGGTCTATAGCAAGAGTGCTTAAACTCGAACCTAGTCACCATCTGTCAGGGTTGCTCACGCACGGACATGACGAGTGGACACTGACGGCCAGCTTGCGGTAACATACTGAGAGCCGTTAGCTCCGCCTGTTCCCGCACGCAAAATAAAAAAATGGCTGCCACTACGAAATGCTGCAAATTTTTACCCACACACCAGAATTTTCAATTATGGTCTATAGACCAGTATCAGTAACTATGGAAAGGTAATAGCATTTGAACTGTGGCTGTTAAAAAGCGACAAAGGAAATATTTTGTTTTCACCACCTTATGGCAACTTGAGCACAGAAGCGTGTTAAATTACATTGGTACTTTCAAATGTACGGTCTCTGATGGTTTTAAACAAATAAGGTGGCGATAGCCCTCGCTATGTGACCTGGTTATCCGAGCTCAAACTTTTCAACGGTATTTATTGCAGGAACGGCAACCACTGCCTACATTTCAGCAATATTTTTGATAATATTGAGATATTGCACAGGCTGGTGTGAACGGCAATAAACGAAACGGTCCAATCGATACATTTTCAACACCTTAACTGCCATGAGGAATTTCGGAAAAGTGATGTAAAGTGCATCTTCCGCACTTATTTTATAGAAATATCACATCAGGATAACTTATAGCATAAGTGAAGGAATTATCGGATAAAACAGTGGAAACCATGATGTCATATTTATATGCGCGAATTTTGCAACGTATTGTAACTTTTGTCATGACGACTTAAACCACCCTTGACAGTTGAGGATTTAAGGTGATCGCTTTGATTGAAGATGTTGCAATATTTTTCATAATATCGTTCCCGCAGGAAACCTAGGCTTTCTACCTGTCTATTAGAATAAAATGAGTAGCGTTCCATCGTCGTGGAGCACTTTTCATTTTCGATTACAACCCTGCGTTCGAGGCTGTGTGCTTCTATGACTGCGTTGCCGATAATTTGCACCGGGTATCTCTGTCTGATAAGCGCACTTTGAAGTTATTCCTAGATATGAATGATTTCGCAATGGTCTAATCATACGCGTCTAAATCGAAATTCATGACTTTGAAATATGCTAATATAGGGCCGATTTGCTCCGTAAGGTAAAATGCTGATATATATAGTTTGATTCGCATTAAAGCTGCGTCGTTAATTTATTTTTGCACATGGCTATCGTGACGCAAAAAAGTTGATTGTGATGCCTGAATACCAGTGATAAGGAAGAAATAAATACATAAAAAGCGAAGTTCTGGTTGATTAGGGTGCCATATTGTCCTCAGATCACGATTCGCAGAAGAGGATGTCTTTTATTGGGCCCATAATAATGTTGAGGTATAGAAGCGCGGGTCGTTGAGCTCATGTCGTTGAGTTCCAAGAAAGAGTGCAGGCAGTGCACCTGATCTTTGGTTTCTCAGTTGGCTTGTCAAACACATTGTGAACAGTATTAACATAGAGCGATAAACTCATAGACGGAGTTAGGACAGCTTTTCATCAGAAGGGCTGCTAACGGGCATAGATGACGTTAGCGTGGAAGAATGATGTTCTACTGCAACGAAGCACATTGACGTTGTCGAATACCAACGCCAATGAACCCGCTCGAAGTCAGCGAGGAAAGCCTGGAGGTCAGCGTGGTATTCCGCTACGAAGCATTTACGGCCACCAGAAAGAAAATGATGGAGGACTTTGGCGGAGAAGGTAACAACAAACTGCCCACGTATAGGCAAAAGCATCTATGAAGTTAGTTATATAATGTGGCAGAAATTTACGCATGAACAAGTCCACACCATCTCCAAGCAGAGCTACATGAGATCCGCTCTCCCTGAAGTACCAAGCTTTACTGCGCAAATAATATTCATAGCCAAGATAACCTGACAGAAACTGATAGCCGAGCTACGGATAGATCTACTGAAGCCAGGACTGCAATTCTGCGTTGCGAATAAACCAAATGCATTGAAACTCCTTGGAGGCATGGATAACATTTAAAACGAACATGTGATCATACGAGTAGATTTACAACATCCCTTACTCTGAAAATACAGTTTCTTTCCAGAATTTCATAAAGCCCTTGATCACCTTGTTCTCAAAGCCTGGCCCGGCCCTTTTGAAATAGTCTATATTGCCAATGCAACACCCATAAACGCTCCCGATTCTCCCTCTTGTGATTCTTCGGTGAAATCCCCTACTAAATTCAACACACTAACGAGCTATGGAAAGAAGAATGATAGGTGTAACGTTAAGGGATAAGAAAAGAGCAGATTGGGAGAGGGAACAAACGCGAGTTAATGACATCTTAGTTGAAATCAAGAAAAAGAAATGGGCATGGGCAGGACATGTAATGAGGAGGGAAGATAACCGATGGTCATTAAGGGTTACGAACTGGATCCCAAGGGAAGGGAAGTGTAGCAGGGGGCGGCATAAAGTTAGGTGGGCGGATGAGATTAAGAAGTTTGCAGGGACGGCATGGCTACAATTAGTACATGACCGGGGTTGTTGGAGAAGTATGGGAGAGGCCTTTGCCCTGCAGTGGGCGTAACCAGGCTGATGATGATGATTAATTTCCGGAAAATTGGGGGAACGAGCCTGGGGAGCCTCCCCCCTCTACACGGCTAAACCCCTGTGCCGACGAATGCAGGCTTCATACTTCGTTACATTGTATATGGTCAGCACATGTATTATGCTAAACCTAGTGTTTATAACTCGGTACGACTTTGTTTACTTTGCAGACGCAACACTACGGCCTTTTAAATAATAAAATAAACCATATTAAAATTCTCCGGCAGCACGATTTGAACACAAATCTCTAGCGCACAAGTGTGATATTGAAACAGTTATGCCATGGATGCATGCGTCGAAAACTGGCAACACCTTGTTTCGCGGGCAAGCCAGCGAATTTTGGCGCCGTTTCATTTGGCCATATCGACAGTCGCTTCCTCTGCAGCTAACAGCAATTACGTCTGTTCGTCAAGCCTTATAGCCATCTGAATTAAGACAAGTACAGATGGCTGCGAAATTTAAGCCCAAGGTAGAAAAAGCGTTATAAACAAACGTGCTGCTCTTGATTTGTAATATTCATGACTCCAAAACAACACTTCCTATGCACACAATCATGGTTCATGATTCAAATACGCTAAGCATGTTTCACTTTACGTAGATGTCAAATGGAGTTGAGTCTGCATAATATATATTTTACTATGAAAATCCGTATGAAATGCGCAGCTTAGTGAATTCCTGCACGAGTATGTTGTGTGCTAGTAATCAGTCACCTGTTTCTTTGGAATACTGATGTGGTTTACGTCGACTGCAACTCTGTTCTCTCATGCAATATAAAAAAAATATGTAAGTTCTGACACTTCTGAATAGGCGCATCGCTACATCTCCATAAGTTTTGGGTAGTGGGACTCACCATTGGTGGGTATATTAGATCATTTATTCGCTTGTAGTTATTTGTATAGTTCTGAAATTACCCGATGGTAGAAATTAGAAGGTAAATGCAGATAAGCATTGCCCTGGAGCGAATTCGAGCTAACAACGACATCACACGAAATTAAATTTTCCCCGAAGTCAAAGAGGCCAAGTTTATGTAAACAATTCTCATATACCATGAAGCATTCTACCGGTAGCGCGCGCACAGCGCTAATCCCATGTTAGCTTCGAGTAAGAGAGACAGAAAAGTTTCATGATATTAAATGCAGTGGGCTCGACCTCAGGTACATGCCTCCAGCCAGCTACTCTGCGTTGGGAGAAGGGGAAGAGGGAAAGAAAGAGAGGCATTATGGGTGATGATGCCCAGAGAAGGAGCATTTAATAAGCTATTTGGTCTAATCAAAGCCTACAGGCCAGGCACCTAGATTTCAAAAGTCAAGTAAAGTCTGGATTGCCTTAAGAGGAAGCTTTAGCTCGGGCACAACTCCAATGCCGCCTATTTAAATACATGGAAAACGCAGAAACGCTTTTCGGAGATAACCACCGGCCCAATTTCAATTAATTTGTTGCGTTTGGAAGAGAAAATTAATTCTAGCGAATGGCGGAAATCGAATTTCCATCTACAGTCTGAATTGATTGAATGGAATTTTCAAGTATTTGTAAGATTGAAAAAATATAGAAGCACGAAGTTTACAAATTAGTAGCTCTCCACTTATAACAGACGTCCTTAGTCTGTAAACTGCATCCGTTGAGCATATGTCAATTTATGTCTAACGTCAGTTTGTTACATTATTTACGCAGGTTTTGCAAAAGTTCTACTCACAACTAATAGGTTTATTTCAGGGCCATGTGTAGTATATATTAATTTTGTTCGATTCAGACGCACTATCACGTGCAATCATTTCTTATTCCAGAGTTACAGAGTTGTAAACTTGACGGTTTTGTTTTCTCCAAATTTGTGATTTGTGTAAATCTTTATTAAAAAGTTGACGTCCCAAAGTGAAAATGTGCAACCAAAAATCACTAGATTTTAGTTTTCCCTTTGAATGCAATAAACCTCATGAAATTTTGTGCAGTGATTGACGAGAAAAACAATTTCTACTTTCCCGTTCATTTAAATAGAAAGCCCCGACCTACAGGTTCCTCTTCAATCTCGATTTACCGTCTGGCCAAGGCCCTAAAATAGCGTCCCACGGACAACGGTAGATTGTCGCGACGCCTAAGGTGATTTCTCAACTTTTGACACTCTTCCACGTACCCAGGGCAGTCGCAAAGCAAATTATGTATATTCTCATTCACATTGCACACCTCACAGTCTGGTGACTCGATGCGTCCCATGGGGTGCACGTACCCACGCGTAAAGACCACACCCAGCCTAAGTCGCTGCAGGAGACTGCCACAGCTGCATTTAAATGTGGGTGGTAGCCTAATTTCATAGAAGGTTCCAATCTTTGGAGTCCTCTGTGGTAAATGTTCTGTGACAGTCAATCTATGTAGGTGCATCATATGTTGATAAAAATATCTATAAGAGTTTGTCGCGTTTATATGCTCATCAGTGTCAGTGGCATTTCAAGTCTCTCAAAGTACCAGTTCGCGCATGCGAGAAGTCGAAAGGATAATAATTGTTCATGAATTCCAAGGCTGTGCACTTGTGCTCTTTGACGCACTCCAGCTCTTGCGTACGTCATCCATTGTTTCAACTGAGCTTCTCCGATCAAAAGAGGGCGCATTCAGGCTGAAACATACTGAAGTCAAGCAAATACAAGGTTAAGAAGTGCCGAACCCACTGTAGACAATTAGTTTGTGACAGTAACGTGATTGAACTGTGGCACTAAAGTCTACGAGAGCTGTAAGCAGCGCGATGCAGCCATCATGTAAATAAGAGTGCATGGGCTTTGCCTAAACTCCATCCGTCTGGCTTTAAACGGCATCTGCAAAGGGATCATGTTGAAGAAACTACTGTTTGAAATAATTCAATATATTAAAATTTTTCCAACAGCAGCATTTGAACACAGAACATTTAGCACAAAAGCTCGATTTGAAACCATACGCCACGCACGCGTGTCCAAGGGGGATCGCTCAGATTAGCAGCAATTATGCCTGTTCGTAGTCTCAATGGCTTTTGCGTTTAAAAAAAAGGTATAGATTGCTCTCAAATTTAGACCATTTAAGTTAGATGAAGGGTGATAAGAAAATTATTATCCAGGCCGGTGAGTCAAACAAAATCAGGCGGAACATAATGCCCACGCTAGTAATAAAGGATATTGCTCAAGCCGTCTGGGGAAGGGACGTGCTTGCGACAAAGTGCGTTAATGTGTGGTGACGCCGCGCAAGAAATCCATGGGAGAGGAGGCAAAAGACCCAGTGACAAACCAAAAGATTGGTTGCTGAAGAAAGCTGCTGCAGGCGAATCAACTAAAAAATTTTAGCACATACTTAATTATTGCTAGGTTGTCTTAACGACTGCCACAACTATTGCCAGGGGTTTAATTCACAAGCAGGTAATTGTAGCTTCAATTCAAGCTCGCGTTGAGTTGTGCTGTGGCAGCTGTCATTATGACTTTTTAATCTGTTTCTTCAGTGGCTGTTATCTTTCAAAGCCACGCCGAAGGACTGGAGTGCTGCTAAGGGGATGAGCGTAGATGCATTAGTGGACAACATGACCCACGTGCTGTCCGGGAAAATACGGGGCGTGTTGAGGTCCAAAAGCTGCGCCTAAAGAGAACGAAAATAAACACTGGCGAGCTGGACGTTGTCCGTAATGCATGTCTTGGTATATCGAGGCCTGGAGCTAGTTGGGCGCTGCTACGGCATGCCTGGCAATAACAGGTTTGTGTGCTTGCTTGTCCCAGCAAGTGCGGGGCCCAGTACCTACTGGCCCCAGTACCTACTGAGAAGTGGCCAACAAACCGCTTGAACTGGGACCAGTAGTAACCGCAGTGGCAAATTTTTCCTTGGGTATGTTGTACAAAGCATAACAGTCACGATTAGCTGGTGGAAAAACGTCGTTTTTCTCTTTGGTAACGATACGAAAATTTCACTTATGTCACAGCTTTCAACGCTTCTAAGTTGTCACGTGCCAGATTAAGTCCCAATGGGCGTAGGTATATAAAGTTCTCTACGAGGAATGGCCTCATTTATTTCTTCTCGAGGAGATGAACGTAAATTTGTTGCTACTATATTGAGTCTTCCTTTGCCGAACTTGCGACTGTGCTCAATAAAGTAACTGGCTACGGCTTTAAGTAAATTATGCTTTCTATGTATGCGAAGGCTGCCGAGTGTTCTATGAATTTGTTGTCCAATTTTGTCCACGTATTGTTTGCTACATGGGGCACACTTCAGACATTAATGTGAAGGTGAAATATGAAGTTACCTCGCCAATGTAATCTGGTACTTTTCTTTTACTATAATAGCTGATTGTATATGTTTGCGTGTCAAGCACCTGGGATGGTCTCATGAACCAAATGCTGGCTTCGTTTTTGTCTTGAGTTTGCTATGTGCAGGAATGCTCTTGAAACTGGTGGTGTGTTGGTGGGCTACTTTGAACGGGGCGAGAACTATCTTTAAGTTTCACGTTACTAGTGAGCACAGGGTAGTATTTTCGGGGAATGTTGCTCCCGTTTTGTAGTTCGTTTGAGAATTCGGTATTGAGAACAGGTGTTGTGGCTTTCTGTTCTGAGGGAGGGGTTTGAGGTCCGCGACACAGTCAAGTTTAGTGTTATCTGTATAGGCCTTCTGAAGGAAAGTATTCGGGTGGGATCTGTTCGATAGTTTCTTTAAAGTGATCAAGTTGGTTTATGTAACCTTCGTTTTCTACGCATATGCGACGTAGTCTTGTGGCTTTGACCTTTTAAGATACCTTGTTTTCAATGTCTGTGGTAGTGAATTATATATTGTAAGTATTGTTTGTACTGTAAAAAGACTTATTATACGTATTTGTCTTTAGTGTATCTTCTATTCTCAAGATATATTGTTGTGCCCAGAAAGTTTATGCGCTCAGTTCGAGACTAGAACGTGAATTTTATTGTTGGGTGGTAAGAGTTTAGAAATGTTACAAATTGATCTATACTGTCTTCGCCATGTCTTCATAATATGTCGTCTATGTATCGTAAGTACGTGTACGGCTTATCTGTGCAGCGAGGCAAGAAATCTGTTTTTAAGTCCCCACGTATATGACTGTGAAGTTAGTGCAAAATGTGTACGCATACTAGTGCCGCGTATAGGTAGATAGCAATTCTCTTAAAATTCAAAGCAGTTATATGGCAGTGGCCATTTGAGAAGAGATAAGTGTACGAATAAAATGTTGCGCATTGTATGTCAGAGCTTCATTTATCGAAGATATGCCATGGGCGATAGGAAAGTTATTTGAAAAGGTCGTGAAGTCTAGTGCGGCGAGAATAATGTTTTGGGGTAGTGTGGCATTACTATAACGTCCCCTATTATTTCCAGTAGGTGCGCAGTGTCTTGTACAAACGGCGAGACTGTTGTGGGTAATTGGCCAAGCATGTAGTCGAGAAATATGTGGAGCGGCTCTCGGTCAGGGTGTTGTTATCTGAGACTATTGGGCGTCCTGAAATATTGGTGCTGTATAATTACGCGGATAGTATTTAAGGAATTTTCAGGAGGAAGTAAACTCGCCCCGTAGTTTCGCTGCTTGTTTCTTTTTAATCTGAAAGTGTATGTTATCAGTTCATCGACTAATGGGAATTTCGTTCTGTTGGTAATTGTCAGGTGTATGGTGCTGTTGGACATTGCCTGGCTTACAGTAGTGTTCAAAGTTGTTTAGATGTCTGGGAGCCTCGATCATACGCTCCTATAATGACCAAATAACTATACTTCCACCCTTATCTGCTTTCATGTTATTAATGTTTGTTCTTAAAACATTTTTTTCAATGCCGAGAGTAAATGTTACGAAGCCATCGGCTAAGAGGGATTTCCGTAAGTTGATGATTATCAGGGTGTATGGTACTGTTTAATCGTTGTCTAGCTTACAGTAGTCTACAGCGTTGTATTGTTGTCTGCAAGTCTCGTGCTTGCAATTGTCGAATGAAGAAATAGCCCTACGTGCTTCAACCTTTATCTGCCTCCTTAATAAGAATGCCCTCGTGAGCCGTAATGTTCGAAATTATATGACTCTCTGAGGCAGTTGTTTTTAGGTGTCCTAGCTCTCTTATATGGGGACATCACTACTTTAGAGACAATGTTGATATAGAGGTGAAGTTATGGGAATCGTTCTGGTTCTGGAGTCTAAGGGGACTGTGCTTTGTGTGGTTTCGTCCCTGTGTAGAATGCGCATTCGTCAGAAAAATTCTGTAAGGCTCTTGCGAAGGTAGAATTTATTTCTTGGGCTGTTCGCGGAAAGAATGGTTTAGCCATTGCAAAGAATGCTTATTTACTTATTACCTTTTAGTAATTTCAGTTCTTTCAATGTGTTATGAAGGCGTAATGTTTTTTTGAGTTAACTACAACATTGACAGCTTTAATTTGTATAGATTTCAGCTTCGTCTGGTACTTCTACTTTTGCAATCCCTATTGCTGGCGTGTTGTGCCTGGTCGTGAGAAAGGGTGTAGTTTTATTAGAGTTTGTTCTTTCCTGTTTTCGCGTCAATTTCTTAAGACTTCTTTTTTTCTGTAACGTTCTAAATATCTCCCGTCATTTAGAGTGATAGCTATGTTGTGAGTGTCATGGCTAAACCCTGCGGTTCTCCGCAGTTTTCTTGTGTGTATATTGAAACGCGAAAGTAAAGCATTGTTCAGTGTTTGCCAGTTTGCTTGATGGTGGGATGTTATCATCGCAGTGCGCTTTTCAGGCATTATTTGCACTTTTTACAATTTCTCAGTTCCGAGAAAAGTTCTAGGTTAGTAATATTGATTGAACGCTCTTAAATTCATCCGGTGGGCTTAGTTATATCCTTTATGAAACAATATTTTTACTTGCTTTTATATCAAGCGAAAATCAAGGTCCGCCCACGTGGAGGCTGGCACTCTAGAGTAGTGCCACAGAAGAAAGTACAAAATATTCATTGAATCTTTTTTTTCGGACAGATGTATATACAGTTTTGTATTCATCAACTATCTTTTTTCTTTAATTTCTGGTAGAACAACGTTAAATTTTTTATGCCTGTGTTATACTAACATGCCACCAGAGACTGACACCAAGATATGTCACCTGTGCAGGAACCACAGCAAAGAGCATTACACGGGCCCGGGCCGTCCGAAGCGTTTTTTAGTGGGCCCGGATGGGGCCCAGGCTTGAAGCCGCAGGCCCAGGCCAGACTCGGACTTGATGCTACGAGCGTGATCCAGGCTCGGGCTCTTTCATTAAGAGGGCCAAAGTTGGGCCTTCAAGCACACGCGAACGTCATGCATTGCATGGCCCAAGGCATCCTGTGAGAAGCTGAAGTGACAAGTGCAAAGCAAGAGCTAGCTCTTAGTATACTTTAACAAAGAAAACGAGAAAACACATGAAGTTCTCCTCTTTTTCCACGTCAACTAACATTGTTGCCGCGTAAGAAAAAATCAGTTATACAAGAAACCGCTCTTCAAACCACTTCCCTTTTGCTTCTTTTGCGACTGCACTATCACATATCTTGATATTATGACTTTGTTCTGGCGCTAGCGCAAGAGGTGCCTCTTTCTTCATATGCATTACTTTTATGCTGAATGCTCGTGAATTCGACTGTTTATATATATATATATATATATATATATATATATATATATATATATATATATATATATATATATATATATATATATTGTGAGACGTCGACCGATGCGATGCTTTTATTTCAGTGCAACCACTCGAAACAGACCCGAAGCCACACGAGCCAAAAGATGATGAGCCGTACAAAAGAACTTCTTCGCATGGGTGGAACGAAGCAACGCGTCGCACCACAGTGAATTTTCCTTTTGTCCTGTATGGTGGGGGTGTTGTCGTGGGAAATTTCACGGCAACGGGCTGTGCGAGCAGCAAATTCTTCTCGTAGGGACGTGGATGGAGCAGCAGGTGGTGAAAGGAATGTAGTGTCCAAGACGAAAGACGGTGTGGGACCGTACACGAGGAAGAAGGTACTGTAATTAGTTGTGCGTTCGATGGCAATGTTATAAGCAAGCGTGATAACAAGTAACATGGTGTCCCAGTTTGTGTGATCGGGTCGAACATACGCAGGCGTCCTATCGGATACAAGTTTGATGAAAACGCTCTGAAAGACCATTTTTCTGTGGATGGCACGCTAATGTGGTCTTATGGACAGTGTGAGAGGCCTGAAGGACTTCACGAAGCACATGCGAAAGGAACGACGTGCCACGGTCACTCAGGAAGACCTACGGACGTCAGCGGGAGGGATCCGTGTAACTCTATATCCACAAATTCGAAGGGGAAGATGGGCATTGTAGAGGCTGCAGAGGACCGGCTGGAATGGTTGTTAAGCCTTTTCTGTTTTGGCATGACGGTCAGGAGCCAACGTATTTGGTGACAAAGGTGGAAAAGCCCGGCCAGAAATAGCGCGTTTTGACGCGTTCGTAGGTCTTATAGAAGCCCAAGGGGCCAGCCATCGCGTCGTCGTCAAATACCTTTAAAACTGAGAAGTCGATGTGAGCGAGTATGACTGAGAGCCATTGGTTGCCGGAAGGATGGTAAATTATTCGAAATAACGCTCGCCTTTGAAGTTTAAGACATGAAAGTTGTCGTCTTAAGCGACTGTTGGACGGTCGTGCTAAGCCACTGAGTCAATCGATCAGCGTATGGTAGCATGAAATGACTACGTCGGAGTGAGACGAAGTCAGAAGGCGGAAGAAAGTCAACTGAGGCAACCGACGGTGCCGGGCTATTGGGCGCATGCTTGGACGTTTGTCTATATGGTGACCTGCAGACCGTAGGTGAAGCATGGGCGTTTCGTGACAGCGGGCAGTGCGATAAAGCATTGGTATTTTGATGTTGTTTGCCAGACCTACACGTGACAGTGAAGTCATATTCGTGCATGTGCAGTTCCCAACGGCCAAGGCGTCCAGGCAAGTTTTTCAGGCGCGACAACCAGCAGAGAGCATGGTGGTCTATCACAATTGTGAAATGGCGGCCGCAGAGTTAGGGGCGAAATTTTTCTATTCACAGGTAGTTATCGCGGATGCGGATCGTGAGACTGAAATAATCAGAAGAATAAGAATGGGCTCGGGTGCGTTTGGTAGGCATTCTCAGATCATGAACAGCAGGTTGCCATTATCCCTCAAGAGAAAAGTGTACAACAGCTGTGTCTTACTAGTACGGGGCAGAAACCTGTAGGCTTACGAAAAGGGTTCTACTCAAATTGAGGAGGACGCAAGGAGCTTTCGAAAGAACAATGATGGGTGTAACTTTAAGGGATAAGAAAAGAGCAGATTGGCTGAGGGAACAAACGCGAGCTAATAACATCTTAGCTGAAATCAAGAAAAATAAATGGGCATGGGCAGGGCATGTATTGAGGAGGGAAGATAACCGATGGTAATTAAGGGTTGCGGACTGAATTCCTAGGGAAGGGAAGCCTAACAGGGGGCGGCAGAAAGTTATGTGGGTGGAAGAGATTAAGAAATTTGCTGGGACAACGTGGCCACAAGTAGCACATGGCAGTGGGCTTAGCCAGGCTGATGCTATGTATGTATGTGTATGCATATATACGCTGTTTACCTGCTGACAAATGTTAAACGTTATCCTGAGCGCAAGACAAGCCTGCATGATTTGGAACTTGCACGAATGTTATCCTGCAATCTATCTGTTGTATATGTCCTTGCCGAACCTTTTACTATCAGATTTAATGTGCGACACGAATTGTGTAGTAGCTTCTCGAAATCGCGCGGGCACTAGCGATTATGCTAGAACCTTCGACGAGTGATGTGAAAAGCCGACGTGGCTTGACCCGCTGATGAAATTTCCGACGATTGCCGACTATGTTCACCGCTATCCCTGCACCTTGAATGTAACTTGCTTTTGTGGTCGCAGGTTCGCCCAGTAAAAGATTAGTCAAGCTATTCGCAGTTTTCTTGCTGTGTTTTTTCAACGTCACTACTTCGCGACATCTGGTGGAGGTGCTTGTTCGTTTATGTACCGGACGCCCCGCAAAACCGACAACCAAGCCCGAACTGCGAAGATACCACCAACGCCGCCAATTATCAGCGAGCAAACCGCAGACAAGAACAACTGCCGCAGGCAGCAGCAGCAGCAGCCGCAGCAGCAGCAGCCGTGGCAACAAGGACACACCACTAAGCAGTACTTTTTGTTTACGCGGATCGGAGCACAGTAATCGGCAAGCGTTGATTTCTACCGCCGTTGTGCTGACAAGCATACGGCTATCTTGGCACGTGGACTTCACGTCCACCATCCGCGCCAGTCGATATCGCCATGGCCACCTGGTGACATCTCGCAACGCTACCACTGAACTGGACCGCTCCGTGGCACCACCAGCACTACAAAAAATGGATCCGTCTGGTCCTCCGCTTCACTTGGCAGCAGCAGCCGGGGCAACAAGGACACACCACTAAGCAGTACTTTTTGGTTACGTAGGTTAGTCCTCGCTTTTATACGGCATTTACCATTCTGTTAACTTTTGTCACGCCTGCTGCTGCCAAGCTTACTCCCACGGTTTTTTAGCAATGCCCAGTAATGCAGAACTTGCTCGCGATGTTGACGCCCTTAGGAAAGAAGTCGCAGAAATGCGTGAAAGTTTGCGCATGATGAACCAGCTGTACGAAGAATCGAGGGGAAAATGTGACGCTGTGAATGCAGAGAACAAAACACTCGCAAAAGAAAACGAAAAGCTGGCTGCAAGGGTAGCGGACCTCGAGCAGTATTCTCGTACAAACAGGGTCGAGATCAGGGCTGTGCCGTCCACACAGGGCGAGAATTGTGTCGCTGCTCTCCAAAAAATCGGCGGCAAGATGTAGATGTAGTATTTCTGCTAAGCCTGGCCATGCACACAACGTCGACGCAATTTTCAATGTCATGCTGCATTGAAACTGAAGATTTAACGGAGATCCAATTCAACCACTTGATACTTTTTCTTATACAATGACAAGCTCTGTGACAATTAGATATTATTCGTATTGCATTTAGCCACTGTATATTCCCGGTGTGTGTGTGTTCCTGGTGAGTGCTTTTCATATGCTTTACATTGTCAAAATATCAACGCGTGGTCGGCTACACACAACACAAATAATCATAGCTCATCACCAAGATGAACATAAACAAATTAAACAGTAAAATAAAGGTCCACCGCCTGAATACAGCAGCTGAAAATGTTTGCAATTTTTAGCGTCTTAAGCCATGCTGCTCTTAAGACTTTGTGGAGGAGCAGCGGTGGTTGAATGAAACAGAAGAAATATTCTAAGAATCCGCTGGTCTAATGAATATAGTGATGATGTTATTTATACAGTGGTCCTCATCCTTGGAGGAAGATTTCGTATGCCAGGCCGAAAGATATGCCGTTGTTATAGAAAAACGTCCGTTTTTACGTGATACAACCACGCCTCTACATTAGATTGCTTTGCAGCGGATAAACATGGTGTCACGATTATAAACGGACAAAGGGCTCCCTGTTTCTAGTGCGCGAAGAGAATTCATTTGTGAATTCCTCCATTCAGCTATAACAAGAGCGCTCAACTTTGAACTAGCCACTTCAAGGCATATTCTTAGACTTCTGACCGTTTTATTTGTCACTTGCCGTCTCTTTGATTAATATAGATTGCGTATTAACAGGCAAACGGTATAGGCAATATCTTGACTGATCTATACTCTCATCATTTCAGATCTGCCTCAGCATTTGATTCCGTTTTTGCATCTAACCAGATATAAGGTACGCTTAATACACTGCTCAAGGAAGCATATGTGAGCACCCCCTGAAAGTGATCTGTCAAGTATTACTACCGGAAAACGATCGTTTCTAAAAAGCGGAATAAGCTGTAGATACGCATTCTGTGTCCACCACGCAATTTAGTGGTTAACATACGTCTGTATTTCGCCACGCTTTTGCCGCACGACGATGGGCAAAAAGGTTCAATGCTTTTTAAAGCTTTACCGTGGCACATTGCGGACGTCGAAAAAAACAATGGGCCGAAAAGACTCGTTGTTCATTTCGGCAAATGACTGTGGGCCCTTCCCAACTCTCTATAGCGTCGAAGCAAAGTATACCACTTTCTTCACGCTTTCCTTATTAGAGCAAGACCGTCTACATTCCATCTTCTATATTCAGCTATGTTACCCATAATCATACGTTAATTCTTCCAGTCGCCGATGTTTCACAGCCACTGTAAGTTTTTAAGTATCTGCCTTTGCATTCCAGTTAATGTGCCACTGTAGGCAGGTTATGTTTAACTTGAAAGGTGCAAGCCTTAAGTTGCTGCCAATAATGAATATACTACAGCATTTCTGGACTTCAAATGTTATAGTTCTCTCGCAGATAAGCATTTCATTATGGAAACAAAAACAAGGCGGCGGTGTCACGGGCTGTGAAATAAGACGAAGACGGAAAAGCGCTGCGTAATTATTCACCATAAGATTTGAGTAATAATATATGAGAGTCTTTTCAGAAACACATTCCTAAGATGAGAGCTCTTTCTGGGTGTTTTTACTGCATCTATTGAACTCATTATATTAACGTCACACCTACCAGATAATTTATTTCACGGTAACTTTTGTTTGAATTCACCCCAAGAACGGAAAGGCACACTTTTGGTTCAAACTTAGCATGACATAAGCTGATCTGGCTGCAGAGTCTGTTAGGTCCCATAGAAGACGACAGTAGATTTCTCTGCCTGTTTTTTTTCACAATGACCGACTGTCGATCTGGTCTCTTGAGCCTCGAAATTATTGCCGTTAGATTCAGCTTGGAAAATCAACAAGAAAAGCAGAATCGAGGTCTGCTCAAAGCAAATAAAACGAACGAACATTTCGCGGGCGTTATCTTGAGCAGCTAAATATATATTCTGTTGAGAGAAAAAATAAATAATTAAAATAAATAATTAGGAACTGCTGTAATACTGATTTAGACACTAAACATTCAATAAAAACCTGATATTGTAATCCGTAATGTCCATTGTCATCTTTTCAGAGCATGAAATAAAGCGCCCAAAATCTGAATATGTACCAAGTGACTAGGCACTTGTATGCAGTGAATTTACTGTCCTCAAATGTATTCTTAAATAGAAGTCAATGCCGCATGCAGGCAGAAGATAATAAGCCACAAGCCAGAATGATGGGAGCAAGTCAATGGCCATGACCATCTACAAGGATGCATCGCCATCGGCTGCCATAACCTCGTCGCCCAAGCATCGTGCGACAACAAGAGCTGTCAGGGCCACGAGGCTAGAAGACTTTCTATGCACTTTTTATCACTATATCACGTGGCTCAATTTGCTGTATCACTAGGGCAGAAAAATATTCTCGCCAAAAGTTGAAGCCATGATCACTAATCTGAACCGTATCATCTGCCTAACGGCCCACTCGTTCATCTATTCTGCGTACAGCATCGACAGTTCGACAGCTGCATATTTGAGCGCATTATAGTCGTGCGCCACAGTGCCTTGTCCCAAAGTATTTTATCAAATTTCATGCGCTCCTTAAAAAACACAACAACTATGCTCATGAATAGCACTTTATTGTAAATCTTTAAGCTCTACAACGCCTCTTTGAAGATGTTTTTTTAAATCAATCCTGTAAACTGAAGAGAAATATTATGGTCATTTACCGGCCTAAATTTTTTCTTTATTACCGACATGGAAACGTACAAAACAAGCTGCATTATTAGTACACAACAGTCACGACAATATCCCTGCCATTGGTTGGCGGTCACGGGCTAAAAACGCTTGAAATTCGCAAGCTGAGTCATCACACTGAGCCATGTTGGTTTTTCTCTTTGCAAATTATACATCTCCTTAATATAACAAATGCTTCCAGTGAAGTATTCTCTGACAGGCCGGACGTTTATTTCGGCGTGTCTCACCACCATTCAAGTTTTCCATAAACTATGCAAGGACACCAGCATGAAAATATCATACGGTAGTTTGTCTTCAATTAGAGTAGGCAAGAAACGAATCTCATACGGTGTAATCGGCAAGCCCTTCTTTAGCTTTCTCTGTAAAATGTCCCAATGAAACACGGCATCCCAGCAGTCAAGAAATATGTGTTCAACTGTTTAGGGTTTCCGGCATAGTCAGCTGTTGACGTTCCAAGGCACGGAAAGTCCTTTTTCCTATAGCCATGATTTTACAGGTACAGTATTGGTGTGGAGCTAGAAAAAGGACTTTACCGACAGGCGACCTAGCTTAAAGTAAGGTATGCGCTCTTTTGCTCAAACAAACAGTTTCATACCCGGTACATTCGCGCAGAACAGAACTGCATTTAGGGCTAGGTGCAAGCTATCTCGAACCCTCTTTGTATACATGTTTATTTACAGAATGACATGTGAAAGCATACACTGCGGAGTGACGAAACTCCAGGGGCTCTTACTGCTCTAACACATCTAAAATGAAGGTAGATATTTCTGTCTAAAGAAGCATATGTTATCATCCCAGATACTCGCGGGCAGAAAGATCGTGCCAGACACCCGAGACATTAAAATGTCTCGTGTATGTGAGCAGCTTCAAGTATTTATTTGCTAGATGAAAATTAAAAATTTTCTGAGCTTTAAAGAATAAAATAATTTATTCCAATAGACAACGCTTCAGCATATTGCTGCCACGTCTGTATCTTTGTCTAACAGTGCTAACGACGAAGACAACGACCTCAAGTGTCGGAGCAGGTTAAGGAATCCCGAACTCAGCCTTGCTTTAGCGTTCGTAATTAAATTTATCTGTCATTTTGTGCCCAGAATGAGCCACAGCGTTGCTACAGATGATGGGCGCAGTGCTATTGACTAATGATCGAGACTCCCTCAAGCAACACTGCATCCAATCAGTCAAGACATACATGCGCCTAGACAAGTGTACACTGAGCAAGCAACCACCCGCGAAAATTTTGCCTAGAATTCGGTCTCTTGTAAGGAACTTTTGCAACGACTTCCAGTGCGAAAGAAATGGCACTTGCAAGCCCCAGAGAAGTTACAGCCCAAAACTCTCGAGTTCTCGCGGGCTACCATATGGATGCATACCACGATGCGCAAGTATGGCTGCGGACTGCTAGCTAAAATCATCCAGTGGTGTCCAGACCCGCAGCGTTGTGACGTATACTTCAGCATTCAAGGTGGCGCAACAACGGGGTTTCGAAATGGCAAAGGAGATTTCCCAATGTTGGACAAGTTTTTCTATCTGTTACGCGACACATTCGGGAACATTGAACAGTAAAATAATGCACAAATAATGCAGAATGCCGCCTCAAGTCACGAAATCAAAAGTGAAACTAAAGCATCCGTTATAAACATTTCCCGGAACCATTTTCGATAGTCGTTAGATGATTGTTACTAGAACCTACCACCGATATTTATTCAAATTCATACAAGAACGTATAAACAGCTATTTAAAGTCCTACCAACGGTGTTTATGCTCCCTGATCGCCCCATAGAAACAATAGGCTACCAGCACTGGTTTGAAACATGTTCATAGGCTGCCGTTCTATCTACAAACACTCTTCATTGAACTTCCTATTCACGTTTCTAAGTTAAAACATGTTTAGGTATCTTTATACACGAGATATTAACAAAAATGTCGCGCTTTTTTAGTCACCCTAGTAATATTGTGCCAACAATTGGTCATCTACATTGAATAGAAGCATGTTTCTAGACTTTATCAACATCCTACCAGCATTCTACAAACACTGTTTTAAATGTCAACAAAGTTTTCTCAACTATTTCCAAACTCTTATCAACACTTTTTCTTTAGACATTCTAGAAACTTTGTCTACAATCGGTCCGAGTGTTTGAATGAAGATGTTCGAATAAAAATGTTTAAATGAAGCATGTTCAGCACTGCTTTTTTCCTATGCTAAGCAGTAAATTTAGAGCTTTAAGTCCCCCAGTGACCAGCATACCACCTTATACTGTTCAGAGCTGCAACTAACCATTTGACTTTTTTTGGGCCCCATTAACGTCGGGTCGCCTTATCTATATGCTTACGCGATCTTACTGGACTATTGATAAGTTATTTAAGTTTTTCACACTCTATGCAGCTGAAGCCACAGCGAAAGGAGGTAGTGTAAATAAAGATGTGCCATAGTGGAAATGTTGCGAAGGTTGCATCCGACATTTATTACATTATTCGATTAGTCAAACTTGGGAACAGCAGAAATGTGAAGATGCTTCAGCATTCTCGACGTTGGTAGCAGTTGCACCTTAGCTATGAAGGAAGTTTGTTTTTGTGACCTTGTTGGTGTTGGTTTCTGGGCGTTTTATACTCAAATAATAAAGAAGCAGTGGAGCATCAGTTAGCTATGCATTACCATCCGATACTCCGACGTGTGTTTTACACAAGAAAACAAGCCATAGTTATTTAAGCTCACAGGCGTTAGAGATTTCATGACTTCTCATCCTGTGCAGTCTGCACAGGAATGTGCTAATATTGGGTTCATCGTGATGCTTTATTTACCTCAAATTAAGTGATCTCGACCTCTGTTAAAATTTAGTATTTGAACACTTTGTGTTTCGAGTTACTTCAAGCGAACTGCATCACACGACGTAGTTAAAGCATCTATGAATGTCGTTTTTAAAACCTTTCACTTCATTGCAGTTCACGCTTGTAAGATCCTGCCAAAGTGCACGAAAGCAAACTGAAGCAAACAATATATTTATGAAAAATGATGGAAAAGCACATACACTTTACTATAGTTTGGAGAGACACCTTCGGTGCAGTGCCATCTTGAGGAACAACTGCCCGCTACTGGTGCATTTCGCAGTTTAATAGACGGAAAGCACTAATTTAAATCACTAACTTCACACGACACTGTGTCGCATCTGCCAGAGAAGTTGCAGAAAAGTTCACATCACGGAAAGAAGAAAACGCTGTGGGCTTCGTAAACACGGTGCTGGATGGCTATTTAATGACAAATTACGCTTACACTTGTGCCCGGAAAGCCATCTTGCATAGACGAATAAGCCACAACACAGCATGAGCAGAAATAGCACCAAAACTAGTTAAATGGCTGCTACAAAAGCGCAACGAAACACCACAGCACCGCTGCGGACGTACCGCGTTGAAGTGGCAAAGGAAGCGATATCGACGACGATGGTCTCTTTGGCCTCTTCTCGGAGCGCTTGATATTGTACGCATGCGCGAGAGACGCATGTGACATTATTTACACCTACGAGCTTCGCCTTGACCACCATCGAACCATCCACACCCTTCTTCCTTGCAATGGTTGAATGAGACTGATACATTCCCTCTCGGTGACTAGGTTTTGACCGCCTTTGTGCGTTCATCTCATTCTTGGGGAACTGCAATTAGAAGGAGGAATGCAGGCTCAGGCCGAGTTTGAAAAAGAAGCTGACAAGACAGCCAGCTTAATTTTCTTATGCTGTTAGTGGCTGTGGAATTTGTTTTTCAAAAGAATTACTGTTCTGAAGGCTTTTTCTCCAAATCTAATAAAAAATAACTATATCCTATCGGGTAAATGGTAAGGTTATTCTATATTCCACATTTACATCTATTAGCACTTGCCCCTTTCAAAAAAAAATTTGCTTCATGTCAGCTAGCGCAGAGCAGGGCATAAAGCTCTTTTCAACTAGTATTACATTTAGGGTTAAATGTTCAAAGGCTGGCGGCTATGGCGTTACTGGTCTTCAGGTGCACGACGCATAGATAAAGCGTGGCCTTAGAAATCACGGAACTTGATACCGTGGAATGCAGTAATTATGAGCGCCGTAAGGATACCACAAAACCTTATCGGAGCTCAGAACTTCGTCGTCGCGTTATGAAGCGAAAGCGCTGAATAATGCGAGTGCATGATTATCACTTTCCGCTTGTTTTTTAACAGCAAGCAACAATCGCCGCAATGCAGGTCTGTTTTCATTTGTAGTTACTTTGCCTTTGCTGTGATCTAACGTGGTGTTCGTTTCCTTTAGTGTGGAGGAGTCGTTGGTAGGAGGAAGAGACGAAAGCATGCGAATAGGGACGATAACAAAGCGACTTTTTTGTGTAGTAGAGATTATTTTATTTTATTTTTTCACAGATTCATTTCACAAAAAGTTGGCACTTGTAACCATTTCAGCATTTTTTCCTTATTCAACATGGGCACTCTTTCGGGTCAACGCCTGCTCTCATTAAGAAACAGCTGTATTCTACATACGTTTGTATGTTTGAGCGGAAATGCTCCAGCTCCGTGTTACACTTAGTTCTGACTCTTTTTCTTCTATTTGACAGAGAACGTTGCACTACCGTGTTGCAATATTACAATTTAAGGGCTACTATTTATAACGCGGAGTGGCATACACCTGATTATCTGCTTACAAACCTAGTTGGTGGCCTTGCAATAGGAGTACGTGGTAAGGCAGGGCTAAAGCTGTGTAACTTTCCGATTGAGTGCGCGGCCAGCATACTACGCTGCTATCATGCCAGTTCCTTCGTGTAGTGCAAGGAAATTTTGTTAAACTGGGTTAATGTCCACGCAGGCTCCTTAGTCCAATCGAACCGTTGAAAGATTTATTTCTAACAACCGTTAACTAAGTGATCTTTTTAAACATTTTAGTAACACTTCGTCAAACAATTGGCCACCGACTTGACTTTGAACCATGTTTATAAATGCAAAATAAATAATTGTGGAATTACCACAAATTGTATTTGGAAACAACTCTAAGAGGCATGGAAAACTGTGGGTTCATGAATTTCATTAGAATTCCACAGTAGCAGAAAATAATTTAGGGACAAGATTCCAAGTGAGACCAGCAGCATTGCTTCCGTGTTTCCTAAAAACAGTCATGCAGAAATTTGTTACTGTCGAATCGGTTCCATTGAAAATGTCCTTTAGGAAAACAAATAATAGTGTGTGGTAACGTTCTATGACAATGTTCCGTTAAAAAAAGTATAAAATGTTATTCTACTTTCCGTTAACAAACGCTTAAAAGAAGAAAGTAGCTTCAATGTGAAAAGAAGCTGTACAGTCTTTATATAAAGGTTGCTTCAAACTTGAAAGACGGTCTAATATAATACTGTCTCTACAAACAGTACCTTCAATTTCTGGAGACACTATATTAAATTTTTTTAAGAAAGTAACTTCAATTTCTGAACACATTCTTTGAAAACGTTCCCAAAAAAAGTAAGTAGCCTGTACTTTTGGCGTTACAGTTGTGAGAAATTAGAAAGGCTGTTAACAGGCATTTTTCAAGGGACCTCTATCTTCTACAGGCACATGACACTTTCGTTTCAACATGCGGATGTCCTCACGCCTGATTCGATTAATCTGAGCCATATGTGCACGGCGTCAAAGAGCAGCTATTCGCTGGCCTAGTTCGTAACTCGCTGACAACAGTGACGTGCACGAATTTATTAGGGAGGTCACAGCAATCAATCTGGCACTCCAGTAGACTTGCAGGCAGATCATACATCTTTTTAACGGTGCGCTTGGAGGAACCGACGAGAAGTCGCTGAGTAAATTGATACGAGAGAAGATTATACTTGAATGAATTGTGACGCAAAACGCGGCGTTAAATTTTCAGTTGCGCGAGTCGCTGAAGCCGTGCGCAAAGAAATCCGACTAGCATTTGTATATTCTCCAAAGAGGAGGGTTATATTACTTGTCCTTTCCAGAACGGAAGAAATGGCACGACAAACAAACCCAGCCCGCTTGTGTTCACGAAAGACTTCGACACTGACTGGCGATAGGTACACGCCTGATCAACCGGGACCATGAGGCGTGAGACGAGAGTAGCTTAATGAAAATGAAGTTATGTGACAGAACATTCAGAATATTTTGCAGTAAATAAAAATGTGAAAAGCTTCGTTGAAGGCGAAGATTAAGAACAACAGCGAACCCTCACGGAGACGTGCACAACGAAAGCACGCCACGTGGGGATCTACAATTGCTTCGAAAAGACGAAATACGTGAACACACGAACAAATGCGCGAAGCAATCGACAGGACTAGTACTATAGTAGGATATGCAAAACGTATATGCAGTGTTGACTTAAATGGAAGATGAAACGAAATTTAAAAAAAAATAGGCAAAACCTACCTCAAGAAGGCGGTAAGTAGTAAAGCGCTCACCGTTGAATGAATGTAGCGACACAACGTATTGCCAAAGTCCAAATGAGTTCTGTACAGGGCGCTCACTGCTACCGGACTTCCATAAAAAGGTTCGACACCATATAGGGGCACCACCTATAAGCCTGGGCATGTCGTCCCAAATGCACGACACTACGGTGCATCAAAACGTTTGGAATTGCTCCCTTCCTTGACGCAAACTCAGTGGCGCATACACAGTGACCCAAAAAGGCGAGAGGTTCACTGAAGAACGGCACACACCCATTGCATACATCCATGGCGCAGCTGATTCAAGTATTCTTCTGATATACGTCCATCGAAAACTGGCACATTCCCATTGCTTTGCGGCGCAGCCTGCTAAAGTGACGATTGCTGTTCTTGAGGAACCTGTGTGACGGGCGTTCGATTCCGCTCAGCATCGGAAAAATTGAATGCATGTTTTTATGGCGCCGGAATGGCTGGTGCATTTTACGCGCATTCCCGGAACTATTAGCTGTCAGCAGGCTTTATCTCCTGCACAAAATCAGTTCCGTCACGTGCTGTATCACGCTAATATGTCACCACCACTTATTCTTAGAACACCTTCTAACGAGCTTCAGTGCAATGCTAAATTTTCCTATAGCTTCCACAGCTACTTCTACCAAGGAAAGCTGCACAATTTATGCACCATTATAATTTCATGTCGAAAAAATATTTAGTAGCGTGATTACGTCATCCATATTTCGCGTAGATGGCCCAAGTTAAGCCGTTTAAAGAAGGTGGGTGTGTTAGGTCGCGCGTAGATTCTTGCAAGTCATGGACTATCAATGCTGACATACCTCTATTTCTTACAAATAATGTTCTTTTGTAATGCATGAACTTGCCTGTGAAATACAAAGTTAAAGCTTTTTCTAACTATCACCACCAGCTTTACTGAAGTGAACATAGAACACCTTGACATTTTTTATAAGAAAAGCCATGAAACCATTGTGCCATTATTCCAAATCGTTCGCTCATGGTTTCATGCAGTGGAAGCATACAGGGTAATGCTAGATAATGCAGGTGCTATTTAATGTGATAGGCCAGAGGGATGACAAACAAGGGTGCTTGTAATCCTTCGGCCATCATGAAACATAGAACATACTGGCGGTGCCACAGATTAGCGCGACGTAGGTTAACGAAAACCTGTATTCATCCATATTCTGTTTATACGGATGGAAATTAGCTCCAAAATGCTCTTCGTCTGAACAACGAACAACCGCGCGTTTTAATACCAAGCACCGCGTCCGAGCAATACCTCAGAAAAGCTTTCATAATCAGCTAGTAATTGATTACCAGGATGGGAACGCGTTCTCTGATAATTTTGCGTATATAGTTGCCTACCTATCCAGTTTACGCCTGCAAGGTGTCGTTAATTATCTGTAATAATTCTGAAATCACAGTAGGTAGGGGACGGCAAATTTGTTATAAAGAAGGGCGCATGAAAATACCATGAGCCTTTTTTTCTGGCAGACCTTTTTTGGAATGACAATGTGGAGCTGCAGATATATTTCTGGGTGTGCCTACACCAATGAGTGCTTGGTGTGCAAATTTTGGTTTTGCAATCGCTCCATTTTTAGCTAACGAGGCCATTTGTTCACTGTCCTTCGCTCTGTCATTTGTACGATGCAGCAAGTACGCGAGCCATATTTCTTTTTTCCGCGAGCATCCTCATGCTTGTCGACGTTGCAGCAGACGACAAAAAAACGCAGCGGAGAACTGTGACCAGCAGTCATAGTATAGACTCGGCGGTAGACAAGCGCCTTGTCTGGTATCAAGATATATGATAAATGCGCAGCTGCTCTTCCTTCTTGTGGTTTGATTCGTGTGGTGGTTCACTTCTGGTTCGCACGAGACGCTGCAAGCTAAATGCATCGTTGCTGCTTTTGCACATCTTAGCATAAGATTTTTTGTCTAAGAAATTGCAAGCAAAAAGCTGAATTCCGCCGTAGTCGTGTTAGTTGTGCTGCGCACTTGTCTTCAGTGGCCCGTTTCTTTGAAACAATGAAGTCGTTTTTGTTGACAGCCACTCTATTCTGCTGCACAGTACCAAATAATAAATTAATTTGGACATGTGTTAGTCTGCATATAGCTGACCTGCTCAAGCTCTGTGCAAAACCATCATATGCGTCCATTTTAAGTATTGTACTGGCTCCTTGTTACCTCTGTTGTTCTGTTATTTGCATAGATGACAATAAAACCTTAAAACAACCAACCAAAATGGTGGGCGACACCAAAAAGGCGAATTATAGTCAAATAGTTATCGTGCGAAATGAAGCGCTGTATCGGCAACGGGCCTACACAATAGTAAAAAATTACCCTCCTGGTAAATACCTACAAAACTCTATGTATGAAGCTATTTGATAAGAAAGACATATAGCTAAAACTGTTCCGCCGCTTGTATACGTTTGTACGCATCAATGATATTTTGTATAAATTCAAGGCGCAAGGTCGTGCGAAGTAGATGCCCAAATGGCAAGAATTGTTCATGCATTCCATGCCGGCATATCTCAGCTCATTGAACCCTTCCTGCCCTTGATTCCGTCATTCAGTATTTCAATAGAGCTTCTGTAATCAATAGCGAGCATGTGCGCACCTGGACGTGAAAGTTACCTTCTTGAATTCACGTCAATCCGAGCAACAAAAGTAGCTAACCACATGTGGCTTACTGTGGGGACAAGCAGGCGTTGATGGCTATACGTATTCGTTACTCAATATCGTAAACAAATGTCAGGGCTGCTTAGATGTTGCTCGAAGTGAGATGCAAGGAAGGAGTAGTCTACCACGACATTAACTTTTTCTCAAGGTGCTAAAAGGTGGCTACGCGTTCGCTTGCGGTAAAGTCAGCAGAGGGGACAACGCCGTGTCCCGCCATTACTTTCATTCCGCTTCAACCTAATACCGTAAGCTTGCGGGCGACGTGGCCAAGAACCACTTCTACGATAAAACGATCCGGAGGAATATTGCCAAGTACTTCATCCGCCACAAGATGCGTTGCTGTCTCTCTCTTGCGCCCACAAATTTTAACATATACGCGCAATATTCTTCCGTTTGCGTGTAACATAGTATCTTGTGTCAGAATGTAAATCGTATAATTTAGCGGCTTTCAGTTAGTGCGGATAATGAGTTAGTGCTTTCAGCTGTGGTGGGGTCTGTGAGTGAGTGAAAAATCGACCACGTTTTTGCCGTACTTAGCGTGCCTTAGAGTCGATTGCAAAATCCTCGCCAGTTATTCTTCGTAAGGGTCTCTGCATACCCGTGGAATTCCCGTGGAATTTGGTCTATAGGGTTCTTAAGTTTGAGGTTGAGGCGTTGTCGTTTTCATCACCTTGTAAACCCTCTCCGGGCGTTCTAAGGATAAAGTAAATGCGGGTCTATGTCTGGTCTATCGGCTGTGGTACTCAGTGGGCGCGTGGTGCCCTCTAGATTGTGTGTGAGACCGTCAAGCCAGCGTTCGTACCCCTGGCCCTCAAGTGAGCCTTGGCGGCGTTCCCTGAATTTCGCCCAATCCGTTATACGCACATTTAGCTCGGGCCAGCGAACACTCCTTCATGACAAGGTGGTCGCCACAGTGTAATAGTCGCTACCAAGGTGCTCTTCTGTTGGCCCTGCGCAACGACTGGGCCAGTATTGCGCAGGAAAGTATGGTCAGGGCAGGTGTCACGAGATATGGTGTTGCCTATCTGAGTGGGGTACTCTGGATTGGTAAGGAGCGTGTATCTCATGTTACAGTTTGCATTCCATAAGCCGGTACCTTCAGCCTGCGATTTAGAGTAACCCCATGTAGTATCCGGAGCGTTAAAATCACCGCACATCACACAAACCCGTCCACAACTACGAAATTCTGTTAGCAGCTGGTGTACGCGAACTGGAGAACTGTATACAGTGAGTACACACAGACTCTCGATGCGATTTCCCTGCGTAATTATTTCCAGTATTTGATTAGGGATGTCGCTGCTAGTCGAATGCATGCGACATGTACCATGTTTCCGAACTAATGCCCCCACTAGAGGAGAGACACCTGAGAGCGAGCTGCAACCGGATAAACGGGTACGATTGAGTTCCTGTAAGAAGGTGACATCGGTAGGGTTCGTGGGTGTGGTGATATGCGGCTGCAGGGAACCTCATTTTTCGTATAATCCCCTTCAATTCCTCTGCCACAACTCTAGTTGCGGCGTGTTAGGCGGCACCATCATCATCGTGAGAGGGAGCAGGAGGTCTAGTACAGGGATGCAGGCACCGGGTACCCACCGACCACCTTGGAGCCGCCATAGCGCCGGGGTACCCGGCGCCATTGTGGCTCCAAGGTTCTGGCTGATTCAAGGTGTGTCTGGTACGTGCTTCATTGCAGACGTCGCGACGCATCAATCTGGATGATTAAACCAACGCTTCCCCGGCGCCATGGTGGCTCCAAGGCTCTGGCTGATTCTAGGTGTGCCTGGTACGTACCACATTGCAGACGTCGCGTCGCAGCCATTTGGATAACTAAAGCAACGCTTCCCCAGCACCACGGCGGCTCGATAGTTCTGGCTGACTCAAAGTGGGACTGGTACATGCGTTATTGCTGATGTCACTTGGCAGTCATCTGGCTGATTAAATGTCTGGCCTAGTTCTTGCGTCATTGGGCACGTGATGGCGCAGCCAATTGTGCGGATCTTTAAGCGGACTTAAGTGTCTCTGCCAAACTTTTTTATTCTCACCACAGGCATACATATCACCAATAACTTTCACTCTACCAAATACCGGTGCCACCGTGTCCATTTGCGCGATTACAGGCTCATGGTTGCCGTAATTTTCGGCATGTCTCACAAACTACTGTAGAAAAATCTTCAGATGTCATTTAACTTGACTCTATTCTGCAGCACCCATTTTTTTGTGAAGTTGGAAAATTTTATGATGATTGGGTGGATATGGTTTGCTGTCTTTCTGCCAACTCTATGCATGTGTTTTAGTGATTTAAACTTGACGCCGAGTACTGTTTAAATACGTCATTGATAACCGGCTGTTCCCACCCAGTCAGCTTTTCACTGTTTCCTTCAAACCATAAATGACAAAATTATTTCTTGCTTATACTTTTAGGTCCTTCAATCATTTTCGACAGTTGTGTGAAATGCCTCTGCATGACACAATTTGCTGCCTAACATGTTGCTTCACGTCACTAGACTAGTTCAGCAAGTGTTATACAAAAATGATATTAAATTATCGAGTTTAATGTGCCAAAACCACGATCTGATTATGAGGCACGCGTAGTGTGGAACTCCGGAAATTTTGACCACCTGAGGTTCTTTCACGAGCCCCTAAATCTAAGTACACGACTGTTTTCACATTTCGCCCCTATCGAAATCCGGCCGCCGTAGCCGGGATTCAACCCGCGACTCGTGCTTGACAGCCCATCTCCATAGCCCCTAAGCAACCAGGTGGGTCAAGTGTTGTTTCAAAGCCTCACGGCATTGAATGCTCGTCTTTCAGATCGTTTTATAAGAGGAATTCTGCTGTCTGAACGCCGGTAAGAATGCTAAGATTCCAGCAAGGTACAGCAGAAGATGATCATGCGCAAGAATTCAGTTTAACAACATAGCACTCAGTGAGGGCCCGGTACCACCACTACTCAATACCAACTCTCAAGGCATTTTGTTCAAAATCACTTGTCACCAGCCTGTATGAAGAACAGCCCGAAATAAACATCTTGCGCCTTATGGTGCCACGAAGCCAATTCAAAAACCTTAAGAAATAGTTTCAAACTTTATGAACACAATGAAAATATCTTAAGGAACATGGTCAATAGGCTTAATATAACATCGAAATATTTCTCTAAAATCAGATTCGCGGACGGCCCTAAGAAACTGCGTCGCCTTTTGTTTTCTGTTTTGTCAGTGCAAAAGCCTGCAGACATATTGCTCACATTTTTATGAGACTTTTTGTGTTAGTGTAATACCTGTTTAAAAATCTCCATACGCTCTCATAGCGCCCCAGTACATTTACGCTGATGTGTCAGTTTCATAAACATTTCTTTAGTGCCTATCATGCACAGTAATTTCCAAACAAGCCAACAGAAACATTTAAGAGTGTAGGTTTGCTTGCCTGCAAAGAACAACCACTATTTTCTTTTTTTTTGGTACCGCTTGCCTTATATGTCGAAATTGGCGCTTTTGAGAGTGTTGGATCCTCCCACCATTTGGCTACTCTCGGCTCAATCATGGTGCGCTGCCAGGGTAAGAAATGCAACTTTCAACTGAAAATGTATCTTATACGATAACTTTGTTGCTAATATTATCAGCCAGAACAGACGCATACGTGTACTTTCTTGCTTATGGGGATCTTTATGTGGTGCCGCTTTCCGCTCAGTTTCATTAGGGCCTTGAATGTACATTCTACGTCTCAAAAGTAAAACGATACCCAACACAGTTCTTGCGAGGTAAACTAATCTTTTTTGATCAGGCTTTGTTAAATCCCTTTTATTTAAAGCGCTACATTAGTAGGAAAACTGCACAAATGTCGTTATTTGATGCCCTATGCAGGAAGTGCTTTCTAAATGATAGTGATGCGAGCGCTTGACACCGTCTTGATGGCGGCACACATTTTACCAAGTAACTGTGCGGGCATCATGCATGCCGCAACATAATGTCAGATTTGTGATGACAATCCTTTTATTCGGGTGCCTCAGCTCCAACGAAGTATGTTATGGACGTCGCTGTACTTGAGGGCAATTAGCGCAGCATTGAGGCCAGTTTCCTGCATTCCTACTTGGACCCCCAGGGGCCGCAGAGCTGCACCCGGCGGTGTCTTGGCACCTGTATTGCAATGGTCAATTAGTTCCGGACACATCCAGCACAACATGTAAGAAATAAAACTTTCCCAAACAAAGTATCTTCAAGCCCACATCACTGATGTCTCTTCATGACGGCGAAACTTTATTAGTTTTGGATTTTAGTGCATTGAAAAACAAACTTTATGGTATGTACAATATTTGTGTATCTTGAGTTTTTACAGATTGCGACGTCTCCATGATTTCGGCCTGTTTTCTTGCTCCGCAATTAGCTAGATCTTCCAAGGGGGCGCTATGACGATTTGAAGTTGAGAGAAAGGTTTTCCAAGTCTCTTTTATATACGTCTGACTACGTGAATTGTCTCTTTTTGACTGGGTATTAGTTGAGACAACTTTCTTCAAGTTATTTGTGAAACGCAACTGCTCTTGCTCTGCCGTGACCGCCCCGCGCTGGCAATCTCTACTCCTCAAATCGCTTCCTATTGTTGAAACACTTATGAATGAAGAATACTGAACACTGAATGATGAAGACTGAAGCCAGGAAACATGCGACGCGCGATCTTGTAAAAAGCCTGCTGCCGACGTAGTCGGACGCTTACCGGTTATATTCAACGTTGTTTATCAGACAACGCGTCGAGTCCCTTCAAGCTGTGCCGAAGCACCCCTGAACATCGAGCCACAGCGATGTTTACAAGCCGATCACCACCGAGCCCTACAAACTTCGAGTCGCTTTCACGAAAGAGACGAGCCTCGCGTCCACCGCAGCTATCCCGTATATATTCATTGCTCTGTTGAACGACTAGCGCTTTAGATGTTTCAAGTTGAAAGTGCTTTCAGCATTTGCTTCCGCGCAAGAAGTTATTGGCATCAAAGAAAAATTAAAGGACAGACTTCAGAGGTGATGAACTGTTAAAAAGAAATTTCACGATTTTTTGACATGCAGACATAGGGGCCATTCCGAGGGCGAGCCCTCACGAACGCAGAATCACCCTCATCTGCCCTCACCATCACCTGGTCAGGTGAGGTGAGGATTCAGGAAACTGGTCAGGGTGAAGAAGAGTGGACGTTGTAACATGAAGGCGAGGGAGAGTGACGATGACAATGTGGCGTTACATGAGTAAGACGCGATTTATATTAAGTGGAGAGAAACATATTATGCGTGATGGGATTTAAGCCTGCAATTTTGAAGCGTACTGCCAAGACGTCTCTCGAGCTGAAACGTACGTCGAAGCTCACTTGTAACTACTATCCTTCGAACCTGGCAGTTGATGTTAGCCCTAATAAAACTTAGTGACTGCTAGCTGTAGCAGCAAATAAAGCGGGACGATAATCACTTGATCAAGTTTTACAAAGTAAAGGAGTGAAGTGTACCCCAGCTCATATTACTATCAAATTATTGAAATTTCAGTCGCATAGGAAACACTGAACCACGGGCGCTGATTATCATACTGCAACATCAAATGTTTCCATAGATTATTTTACCAATTCAAGTGCCAGGTTCCAGAATGACCAAATCTCACTTTTCCAGCTGCTGGCTTTTCACGGTCACCCATCCAGCCTCTCAAGAGAGTGCCGGTTTGAGTTTTTCTCACATATGCGTACTCATGTGAATCGCCTAAGAGGCTCTTGCATTGTGTCTAAATGCACAAGCAGAAATGCGAAGAGCAAGCTGCAAGGGATTAGTTCTGAGTGTTGTTTTGTATGTTATATTTAATCGAATTCCCAAACATCCAAGCACGCAAGTTCTTTAGGGCGGAGCTGACTTAGGCTAATTTCTAGCGTTTAATGATGTGCACAGGCAAAAACTATCATGATGTGGGCCAATACTGGTCATAGTTCAAGAAGGGTGCCAGCTCAATCCGACATACCCCTCTGCGCTCGGGGACCTGTAAGGCGCCCTTGAACAACACTTCTCGCACCTGGGACCCAAATAGGTTCCAGGCACAAGGGTAAGAACAGATGGGTGATCACACGTTGTACCACGCCAAAAAAAAAAAACTTGGATCGCGACTTGCAGGCGGAGTTTAGGCGCTTAGATATAGCATTTTTCTACTGTAACCAAGGCTTGCGCTGCTTGGCTCCATGAGCCAAGCACTGAAGCAAAGTTTGCTGCATCTTCACGCCGCGGATATCGTTGAGGATGCGGTACTCAAAGACGTAGCTCTCACATGCCTATCCGAGACCTCGACGTATGTCCTATTTCTGGTGGCTGGCTACACTGGCGTCATGTGCGACAGGCGCGTCGTTTCCCGAGCAGGCGGGGTTGTAATCTACGCAAAGAACAGCGCGGCCATTGCGTCCTAAGCCTTAACGACGACGGGCGGGAGCCTGGCCATGGAATGTGCTGACGAGTGCTCTGTATAGAGTTGGGACGGAATTGTTGTCGCCACCGTATACGTTCATTCCGGAACGACAAACAGGGACTTTCCAGATTTTATGATCGTCATACTTGGGTGCATCCTCCGGCGGACCCCAATCCCGTCGTCACTGTGGGCAAAATTAACGTCGATGTGACTTGTCATTACTGAAAGTGGTTGTTGACATTTCTCTTGGATAGGTTCGGCCTTCAATGTTACACCAAGACCAATGTCTCCACGACGGGCCATTGGTTGTGCGTAGACCTAACGTTCGCTAAGAACTTGGCCAGTGTCGTCACAAAGCCTATGGCCGTCTTTCATAGCGACCATAAAGCCATAATTACTGTTGTCCCGAAATAAACTTTATTACAAGTAAACATAAGGGGGGCTACATATGCGCTATATCGTTTTGTAGTTTCATTTTACTTCATTTTATATGTAGTTATATATAGCTCCGCTGCTAATCCGTCTTCACAGAGTGGAATGGCTCAGAATTTGTTGCTGTTTTTTTTTTGCAGGCTGCTGAACCACTGAAATATATAATAGTAAGCAAGCCCGTAACGAAGCGGCAGCCGTTGTGCTGTGCAAATGCAAATTCTGCCAAGACAGGTGAACTCTTTCAAACCGGACCCTATTTTTCTGCAGTAATCTCAAGGAGCAAAGATTGTCTTGCTTATTTTTTATCATAACTTTGGCGGCAAGTACTGCTGCATATAACTAGTAGTTCGCATATTCTTATCTCCGTCGAGCATATCGCTCGCATCGCGGATAAGGGGAATGTACGGGTGCGCCACATTTTCAGCAGTATCATACTACTACAAATGTTAATACAAACCTGGCATTGGTGCAATATTCGATGTACAGGGCTTCCAAAATTAAGCTTCATAGTTTTCTTAAAATTAGGCACTGGGAAGCACGCCAATACCACCTGTGCAAATAAGTTGCGTGGTCAGATGGAGACAAAGTGAGATGATAATTATCGCTGTCAGCAGCCTAATTAACTAATATTGAATAAGCTTTTTGTTGTCTGCAGTAAGTGGGTATGTTTGTATTGAAAAGTTTGAGGCAATCGTGTTTCTACACAGTATCAGCTGGAACAATTATTCTAGCGTGTGTGTGCTCCGAGATATCCGACTCCAAATTTTAATTGTCGTTCGCATTACTACGCATGCAAGAGAGTTATTATCGGCGCAAAGCTCCTCCCTGATGTGACGCGGCTGTTGCGTGCGGAGTTTAGCCTGACAACAGGGCGGAGGCATTGGCAGAGATGGTAACTGTCCCCCTTCCCCTCTCGGCTGGTGAAATAAAAAATTGAAGAACCAGGAACCACTGTCGCAACACCAAACCGCGCAGTCACGATGGGGGCAGCTGCCATGCCGAGATAATGGCGCGAGCGGAGAAGCAGGAGCGCAGTGCGCGTGCGCAGTGGTGAATAGACGAATGGGCATGGACCTTACCTAGGCTACGTAAATAAAGTGAGTGCAGATTTGCAAGTATTGTAAGTTTTATTGAAATGATGAGCAACAACTGCACGCCACACCGCACTGTCATATCTTGATTTCGCCAGCCGAGAGGGAAAGGGGAACAGTTATCTGTGCCTACGCCTCCACACTGTTGTAAGAAGAACGCCGCATGCAACAGTTGCGTCACATCAGGTAGAGGCTTTTACGCCGATCATCACTCTCTTGTATGTGTAATCATGTGAACGAGAATTAAAAATTGGAGTCCAATATCTCGGAGCAAAGTCGTGTTTCCTTATACAATGTAGAAATTCGACTGCTTCTAACTATTCAATACAAACATACCACTTACTGCAGTAAAAAAAAAAGTGCGTTATTCAATTTTAGTTAATTTGGCTGCTGACAGTGGACATCATCATCTCACTTCGCGTCCTCTTGGCCACATGACTTGTTTGCACAGATGATGTTCGCGTGCCTCCAGGTGCCCAATTTTAATAAAACCATAAAGCTTAATTTTCAAGACCCGTTATATTCATCGGTGTGCCTAGTGATAAAACGTTAATGTAAGAGGGTGTCACGAGAGCGCGGGCATGCAGATGAAAATCAAAATTGAACCCTAACTAGAGCAATTCTGGAAATATCTCATAGGACCTTGTTTCACCGTATGAATTCCCCGTTAAGAAGTGCACTTTCTGCTAACTAGAACAGAAAGGCGTGAGTAGCACTTGTTGTGGCTTAGTTGGTACGGGTTCAGCTTCATAGAAATGGCACTAACATCAGTCCCTTGTTTTACTTATATGTGTCGTCCTGCTTAGTGCCACTTCTACAAAGGAAACAAAGGTCTGCAGGTGCGGTTATCACCTCGCAAGGATTGCGGACGGCTTATCTTTAGGTTTAGTCAATATTCCTATAAGCAAAGAAATGTGGTCCGCTTCGACAAATGGAATAGCGTGGCAGCCGATCATATTTGTAGAGTAGGTTCACAGTATTACTAAATGGTTTATCTGTAACTATAGCAAACCACAGGGAACATGCGGATAGGCTGGTAGCCTTTTCAACGTTAGGGTAAGTGTGAGGGAGCACGCGTAATTTTCTTGTGGTCAGGCTAAGGTTGAGGGAGGGCTGGCTGGCAAATCTTTATATATTAGAATAGGAGTGAGCTGAGCACGTGACTTGCGACCAGAAAGTGAGGGACGAAAATAAAAAAAATTAGGGCTAGTGCTCATTTCTCTTCCTACGTTGTGATGATCTACGATCTCGTTTGCGAACACGTTTTGATTTCAGGGCTGGAGCGAGTGAAAAAAGATAACATTTCTGTTTCTGTTTTAAATATCTCACGTTCAATCATTCCTACGTAGACAACACAAAACATCCTGAGGATATCTTCCAACAGTCAAAACATCCTCGTCCGGTAGCGGGCGTACCGCGGACGTCGCATGCAGGACATGTTATATTACTCGAGAAAATGCGGCTTCGATAACGTCCTGAGAGGTCCCGAAAAGAGCATAAATTTTTATTAAGAAAATATGGCTTATAGGACGTCTGAATAAATTCCAACTAGGATCTTTTTTCGCGCACAGGGGAGAAATTCAAAGCGAATTTATGATGCTACAACTGCCACAGCTCCAACTACCACAGCTAATCGCGAACTGTTATTTCTCAAAAGAGCACTAAAACAATCAACACCAGTTGTCCATCTCTTCCATTTAGAACAGTCATACCGCCAACTTTAGATTACGCTGGAATAATTTGGGATTCCTTCAGAAAATATAACATGCAATACAACGTAGGGCCGCTCGGTTTGTCTTCAATTGCTTCGAAAGCCCCTCTGCAGCTGCGGTTCTATGGAAAGTGGACATAAGCCCTCTTAAAGAAAGAAATCGGAGTAACTGCTTGAAATTCTTTTGTCACTTAAAGTGTATGCGACGAGGTTGGTAATTTAAGGTCATTGGATGTGTGAACGAATGGCACCTGTAGTCTGCAGGTTATTATATGCCGTTCTATTATTCTCGCTTGTTTCTGTATACTGATTACTGTATACTATATATGATGTTCCATTATTCTTGCTTGTTCCTGTATACTGCTTCAAGTATCTACATCCGGCTTGTTTTTCTCTGTTACATTCTCTCATTTATTTAACAAGTGAACTTATTCTTTGTAGTACTATATAAAAATGCAGAAATTATCGAGATTGGCGTGCCTTTGTGTGCCTGGATGTGTTTTCATATATTTTATACTTATGAAGGGAAATTAAGCACATTGTAACTTGTTATGCATTGTTTCGGTATCTTTCAACAAGCATCCACTCAGACATTTCCAGTAACAAACCGGCTCCAACTCTACTGCAACTTTCGTGGAAAGTGATAAACGTTTTGCCTACTCAAGACTTCCCTGTTTCTTCCTTTCCTGTTCAGGCTATTCCTTCAATTCTCCTTTTGTCTGCTTTTCTTTTCTTTCCTTTTTTTCATGCACTGATGTAGAAATGTGGCTAAAAGCACAGCCTCTCATTTCAATCTACAGTTCTGCGCATTACTGCTGAAACACCTCAGAAATAGTTACTGGACTTGGCAGACTGCATTTTTTTATGTGTACAGAACTATGTATCTGAGCGCAGAACATCTGCTTTTCCTAGGTGTCATGCTTCAGTGCATATCTGGTACGTCCTAACGTAATACAATGCTCGTCCAGCCGTAGAAATTATTACCGAGAAACAATGTGCGTGCTCCCGGATTTTTCGCCCCCCCCTCCTTAACTAGCGGAAGACAATGCACCATGAGCCACTGTCAAGAAGGCTAACCGACTTTTAGTTTGGCTCAAACTGCTCATGTTCCTTGTTTAGGAGCATCTGTATCTTCACCTGATTCTAATACAAAGCAGGCCGGGAAAAATATCAAACGCTGCAGTCTTGTATTGCTACTGGCCCGAGGATAGTGTTATGGTTTGTGCAATACAATGTCTAGTCGCGCTGCCTCCACCACCAGGGTATATCAGTTCGCTTACGACCAGTGCAGTAGCAAATGCCCGAAGCAGAGTAAAATTACAATACTACAGTCAAGGTAACGAGACATGCCTGCTGCGCGCATTCAGTGCGCATATAGAGAACTTCGGTCTAGAAACTCTGTCTTTATTATTTGTAACCTAGTCGAAACAAACAATGATGACCCCCTAGTTGGCCTGGCCACTTATTCTGTTAAATTATTCACTAATGTTTTCCGGGCAATCTCATATACAAGCAATCCCATAGCAAATTGCACATTAGATTTAAAGGCACATGTGCTTATTTTTATCAGGGTTGTTTCACATTCTTGCAAAGTGTAATACTACAAAACAAAAACATCGCTAAGTTCGCGGGCATGGCAGCCTCGCGAAGTGGCGTGCAGCGTAAATTGCTCGAGTGGATAAAAATACGACCAAGCGCGGCACTTCATGGCCGTTGTTCGCGTTGTCGTTTGGATTCGCGCTGCATCTCCAATCGTTCACCCCGTGCGAATGAGCTCGCGCCGTTTTTCCGTGCATCCCCATCGCAGCACGGGCAACGCAAGTCGGTGCCGAACATTCTACATTTTCAAGGCACCATGCGCGAGACTCCTTTGACCCTCCCTCCCTGCCTCTCCTGTGCGTCTCGTTTTCCTAACCTTCTTAACCTGCCTCCACAGCACACTGGAGGCATATTTTGAACGGAAGTTGGAGAACGCTCGACGTGGAGCGCGATACATCCGGGCCCATACGAGTAGTATATGCTGTGTAAGCTTTATCATTCACCCTTGTGGCAAAAATAAGACTGCCTAAGCGCTGTCGTTCTGCGGACTACGGTATTGCAAAATGCGACCGAGATGGACGATGCCGGCCGCGTTTCTCGAGTGTAGTCGATTCATTTACCTCTGCCGTAAACGGCTCTTTTGTTTGCAGTACACGCCAGACCTCTTGCTTTCATCGCGATGCAGTGGTGCATGCAGTTCATCGCAACTGATGATAAATATTATGGCACCTGTTCATTGGTCGTTGTGCTGCATCTCTATGGTTAAGAAAATTTCTATAATAAGTGCCCTTCCTCTCGCTTTTATAGAGTTACCGGACTTTCCAACTTCTCTGTGCCCAATGGCCTTTCGAGAACTATGAGGTGAACCGGACTTTCGGCAGTGCTCTCGCGAAACGTAGTCCCATTGAAAGTTAGCGTCGTAGCAACGTAGCTCCTGCGCGTATGCTTTCATAACATGAAGGAAGGAAAAACACGAGGAGGAACCGTTAGGCCAGGATTCTAGCCTCGGCAAGCCAGCCTCCTGGAACTCCGCTCGTCTTTCTCTCCGGGGGCAATGTGCGCGTTCGCTTCAATGGTTCATCAATGCACTATCAATCAATCATTTGATTGATTGATCAATGGCATCAATGGTTTGAGCCATCAATGGTTCCCAGGCTTTCTTCAATACAGGCTTTTCGGTACGCGGTAGGTCTTATTGGCACCCTTATCTAGATCCACTCCCGCCGTTGTCGCCACGTCCTCTGCCGTCTGCTCTTCCCAGTACTCTCCGCATGCTCTGCGGCTAGAATTTGCCCTCTGCCGATCAGAGTGAGGACCATTTCCCATTATGCACTGTATTGTACTGCCATAACTAGCCTTTTAGGTGTTCCAATGACGCTCTGTCCCAGCCTTTTTCTCCAAATGGGAGTATGTGCGCGAGGCCGGCCTGACTGGCAGTTTATGCAGGTATTGCTTTTCATCATCATCAGCCTGGTTACGCCCACTGCAGCGCAAAGACCTCTCCCATACTTCTTCATCTACCCCGGTCATACACTATTTGTGGCCATGTTGTCCCTGCAAACTTCTGAATCTCATCCCCTTGCCTATTTCTGCCACCCGATGCTACGCTTCCCTTCCCTTGGAATTCAGTCCGTGACCCTTAATGACTATCGGTTATCTTCCCTCCTCATTACATGTCCTGCCCATGCCCCCCCCTCCTATTTCTTTTTCTTAATTTCAACTAAGATATCAATGACTCCCGTTTGCTCGCTCACCCAATCGGCTCTTTTCTTATCCCTTAACGTTACACCTATCATTCTTCTTTCCATAGCTCGTTGCGTCGTCCTCAATTTAAGTAGAACCCTTTTCGTAAACCACCAGGTTTCTGCCCGTACGTGAGTACTGGTAAGACACAGCTGTTATATAATTTTCTCTTGAGGGATAATAGCAACCTGCTGTTCATCATCTGAGAATGCCTGCCAAACGCATCCCAGCCCATTCTTATTCTTCGGATTATTTCAGCCTCATGATCCGGATCCGCAGTTGCCAGCTGTCCTAAGTAGATGTATTCCCTTACCACTTACAGTGCCTGGCTACCTATTGTAAACTGCTGTTCTCTTCCGAGACTGTTGAACATTACTTTAGTATTCTCCAGATTAATTTTTAGACCCACCCTTCTTCTTTGCCTCTCCAGGTCAGTGAGCATGCATTGCAATTGGTCTCCTGAGTTACTAAGCAAGGCAATATCATCAGCGAATCGCAAGTTGCTAAGGTATTCTCCATCAACTTTTATCCCCAATTCTTCCCACTCCAGGTCTCTGAATACCTCCTGTAAACATGCTGTGAATAGCATTGGAGACATCGTATCTCCCTGCCTGACGCCTTTCATTATTGGGATTTTGCTGCTTTCTTTATGAAGGACTACGCTGGCTGCGGAGCCGCTATGAATATCGTTACATTTTTACATACGGCTCGTCTGTAACCTGATTCCGCAATGCCTCCATGACTGCAGAGGTTTCGACTGAATCAAACGCTTTCTCGTAATCCACGAAAGCTATATATAACGGTTGGTTATATTCCGCACATTTCTCTATCACCTGATTGATAGTGTGAATATGGTCTATTGTTGAGTAGCCTTTACGGAATCCTGTCTGGTCCTTTGGTTGACGGAAGTCTAAGGTGTTCCTGATTCTATTTGCAATTACCTTAGTAAATAGATTGTAGGCACCAGACAGTAAGCTGAACGGTCTATAATATTTCAAGTCTTTGGCGTCCCCTTTCTTATGGATTAGGATTATGTTAGCATTTTTCCAAGATTCCGGTACACTCGAAGTCATGAGGCATTGCATATACAGGATGGCCAGTTTCTCTAGAACAATCTGCCCACCATCTTTCAACAGATCTGCTGTTACCTGATCCTCCCCAGCTGCCTTCCTCTTTTGCATATCTCCCAAGGCTTTCTTTACTTCTTCCGGCGTTACCTTTGGGATTTCGAATTCCTCTGGACTAATTTCTCTTCTATTATCGTCGAGGGTGCCACTGGTGCTGTATAAATCTCTATAGAATTCCTCGGCCACTTGAACGATCTCATCCATGTTAGTAATGATATTGCCGGCTTTGTCTCTTAACGCATGCATGTGAGTCTTCCCTATTCCTAGTTTCTTCTTCACTGCTTTTAGGCTTCCTCCGTTCCTGAGAGCATGTTCAATTCTATCCATATTATACTTCCTTATGTCAGCTGTCTTACGCTTGTTGATTAGATTCGAAAGGTTTGCCAGTTCTATTCTAGCTGTAGGGTTAGAGGCTTTCATACACTGGCGTTTCTTGATCAGATCTTTCGTCTCCTGCGATAGCTTACTGGTATCCTGTCTAACGGAGTTACCACTGATTTATATTGCACACTCCTTAATGATGCCCACAAGATTGTCCTTCATTGCTTGAACACTAAGGTCCCCTTCCTGAGTTAAAGCCGAATACCTGTTCTGTAGCTTGATCTGGAATTCCTCTATTTTCCCTCTTACCGCTAACTCATTGATCCGCTTCTTATATACCAGTTTCTTCCGTTCCCTCCTCAGGTCTAGGCTAATTCGAGTTCTTACCATCCTATGGTCACTGCAGCGCACCTTGCTGAGCACGTCCACATCTTGTATGATGCCAGGGTTAGCGCAGAGTATGAAGTCTATTCCATTTCTAGTCTCGTCGTTCGGGCTCCTCCACGTCTACTTTTGGCTATCCCGCTTGCAGAAGAAGGTATTTATTATCCGCATATTATTCTGTTGCGCAAACTCTACTAATAACACTCCCCTGCTATTGCTAGTGCCTATGCCAAATTCCCCTATTGCCTTGTCTCCAGCTTGCTTCTTGCCTACCTTGGCATTGAAGTCGCCCATCAGTATAGTGTATTTTGTTTTCACTCTACCCATCGCCGATTCCACGTCTTCATAGAAGCTTTCGACTTCCTGGTCACCATGACTGGATGTAGGGGCGTAGACCTGTACAACCTTCATTTTGTACTTCTTATTAAGTTTCAGAAGACCTGCCACCCTCTCGTTAATGGTATAGAATTCCTGTATTTTACCAGCTATATTCTTATTAATCAGGAATCCGACTGCTAGTTCTCGTCTCTCCGCTAAGCCCCAGTAGCGCAGGACGTGCCCGCTTTTTAGCACTGTATATGCTTCTTTTGGCCTTCTAACTTCACTGAGCCCTATTATATCCCATTTACTGCCCTCTAATTCCTCCAATAACACTGCTAGACTCGCCTCACTAGGGTGGTCAGTGCTCCGCGCCAATTACTCACTGACCGTGGCCTCAGCTTTCTCTCGTCAGTCGTAGAGGACATCCTCCGCTCTTGCTCGACAAAGCACAAGTTCAACACGTCCTACCACCCACAGACCAACGGCCTCATGGAGCGCCTCAACCGGACCATCACCGACATGCTTTCGAAGTACGTTGCGACCGACCACAACGACTGGGATCTTCACTTACCATATGTGACGTTCGCGTATAATTAATCGCATCACGACACCACCGGCTATTCACCATTCTATCTCCTATATGGCCGAGAACCCGCCTTGCCCTTGGACACTTTGCTGCCCTCAGCCACACGTTCAGCCACTGAATACGCCCGCGACGCGATCGCACACGCCGACCACGCGCACTAGCTCGCCCGCACCCGTCTCGAGGCCTCACAGGAGCATCAGAGACGCCTGTATGATTGCCACCATCGCGACGTGCACTTTACTCCTGGTTCTCTGGTGCTTCTGTGATCACCCATTCGACATGTGGGCCTTTCCGAAAAGCTGCTGTCGCGCTACACTGGCCCATACCGTATGGTGCCACAAGTGACCGATGTCACGTATGAAATCATCCCCGCCGACCTCTCAGCGTCATCATTAGCTGCAAGTGACATCGTTCACGTGGCGAGACTAAAACCCTACCACACACCTTTCACCGCGGATGTGTAGATTAAGCACCGTCCCGGTGCTAAATCTATACATCCGCGGTGAAAGGTGTGTGTGTCTACAGCCGGGGGTGATGCTACGGAACAGCCGCCGCAGTGTGGCTGCACTGACGAGAAAGAAGACGACGTGTGTGCCAGCTTGATATAGCGTCGCCATTTTGGCCTCCATTAGCTTCCTTGTAAGTAAATTGTAAATAGCAGTCAGCGTCAGCTACACGTAACCCTACTATTTATATATATATATATATATATATATATATATATATATATATATATATATATATATATGTATATATATATATGAGAGTGTGTGCGTGAGCGTGCACGCGCTAGACTGCTCGACACCCCCTGTGAGGGCCTCCGCTCAATTGGAGGGCGACTTATCGCCCTGAGCCCAAGTGGGTAAAATTTTTGTTGTGCGATTTAGTGTGCCTGAGTATAATTGTGGTCAGTCAGATTCCGATAAAGCCCTCAGCAGTAAATGTATTTTTGAGGGAGTCTGAGTGAGTTCCGTTTATTTTCCCGGCCTATGGATGCGGCAGACGGGGCAGGCAAAATAAATGCCGAATTTGTATGTTCTTCAATACTGATACTGTCATACTATCCTACTGCTTGCATGGAAATGGTCTTTCGACATAAGACATTGCGAGAAAACTGTAGTTGTGATTGTCGTTCCACCAGTTCGAAGTATTGTTCACGTATTTCATTATTGGTAAAATGTTTGAGGCTGCATTGAATATTTCACTCACCCTGTCACTGTTAGTCTGTGTCCATTGCCGCTGCATTCAGCATGTACACAAGGGTTTGGCAAGTTTAGGCTTTGGCCCCGCGGAATTAGGTAACCCATAAATAAGCATCCCTCTGTAAATAAAAGACAGAAATCACAGAGAATTCATTCGTGTATAACGTCACAATGAAGACAATAAGGAAAAAAAGCCGATTGTGAGCGTACCCTACTCTATGGCGCTAGGTTATCTTGCGCATACTGTAGAAAGCGGTTACTTCTTTAGCACAGCGTTATTTACCGATTCACCCATAGGCAGGCGTGTCTTTGTTGTCTGACTAAATAACTAGAAGTTATCGCTCATTACAGATAGGAAGCCGTCACGCACAGCGAGAATCAATTTCTTGTGGAAAATTTTGCAGATGGCTAGCTATCCAAAACTTTTGTATTCCTACAAAATGCTACCAGAGGGAGCAACCTGTTCCTTCAACGCGAGCAACTCTGTGTGAAGCTTGAATATGTGAGACGACATCAGCAAGATTACCGCGATGGTGATGACGAGTGCATGATGGCGACGGCATGATTACCTTTTTTGTGTTAAAAGTGCATTTTATTCTCCCAACATTTCGCAGGGACCCCAGACAAAAAGCTGCAGTTAGTTTTCTTTCCGTCCGGCCTTTGCGAGAAAACTTCATATGCATGCTGAAAAATATTGCAGCGCTTTTTCTTGCAAGGTAATGGGTGTTTGCACGCGAACTTTTGAGCGGTTGCAGTCACGGATGTAGTCAGGATTTTATTTCGAGCAATCGAGGGGGGTGCTACTGCCTATATGTACGGTCGTGCGTGTGTTTGTATATGTGCGTGTATGTATGTACATACAAACTGCATACATGTACATACAAACCCCTCCAGCTGCGCGAATCGTTCGAGTGCAGCCTGCATTAGGCAGTGTCATCTTGCTCAGCACATGCGAACAATTGCCGCATGTAGGTCGCGACTGGCAGACAAAAAACCAAATGGAACACCGCGCGGCATTTGCTTCCTGCGGGCGCGACGAGTTGCTTAACGGCAGAGCTGGAACACAACGGCGGATCTATGCACAACTCTGCACCCTGCGGGAGCATATACGAGGACACTAGTCTAAGTCTTCTCCCCTACATAGGATTGACCCCTTTTGGCGCTTCGCAACATACCAGCGCATCGATCGCACATTTGACGTACTCATACATCGACTGCGTCTGGACTTGGCCCACACAAATTGCTCCTTACACGCGATGAAGAAGAGGATCTTCGCTGCTTGCCTTCACTATAGCCACACCGACTCGCCTTTGAAACATCTGCTCATCGAGTGACCGCAATACGAACGACACCGAGAGTCCCTGCGCAGTCACTTGAATCGGCAAGACACGCGTCGTATTTTATGTGAAGAAAGACTTTCGACTCTGGTCTTGCTAAAAAAGCTAAGACATGCTGTCCCAGCTCTTCGTGATTTTCTGACAGATAGAGATATTAAGCAATCTCCTTGAAAGTCAATCAACTGTGAACGGGCTTGCTATCTGACATTGGACGGGTTTATTTGAACTTATGAAGTTTGTTTGTGGCTTTAACCTTCACTATTTTGCTATATATAGTGTTTCGGCGAGCACTTTAAAACATTTAGAAAGGTTGCCTGTGGTAGGAAGCAAAATCTTCGTCCACGAACTGGTCTACTCGAAGAGGCGGACATATCTAGTACGATAAGGTAAAATGCATAATAAACAAAATTAACAATAATTATCTAATTAAGCTTTTAACATATACCTTAAGGTGCATATTTCAATTTACACATTCTAGCAGGTGAGACTACCAGGCATATGGACTTCAAACTTCCCAAACTTGACTAAGTTTGGGACCTTAAAATACATCTCCTTTGATATCAGAGGCAGGCAATAACAAAAAATATATCGGCAGTAGAAACGTTATGCTATCATTGTAAGCGTCCCTCAGCATGATATGGTATGTAGTAACACTCACCTACACACATATCATCAGCAGCAGCCTGGTTACGCTCACTGCAGGGCAAAGGCCTCTCCCATACTTTTCCAACTACCCCGGTCATGTACTAATTGTGGCCATGGTGTCCCTGCAAACTTCTTAATCTCATCCGCCTACCTAACTTTCTGCCGCCCCTGCTACGCTTCCCTTCCCTTGGAATCCAGTCCGTAACCTCTAATGACCATCGGTTATCTTCCCTCCTCATTACATGTCCTGCCCATGCCCCATTTTTTTTCTCTATTTCAACTAAGATGTCATTAACTCGCGTTTGTTCCCTCACCCAATCTGCTCTTTTCTTATTCCTTAACGTTACACCCATCATTCTTCTTTCCATAGGTCGTTGCATTGTCCTCAATTCAAGTAGAACCTTTTTCGTAAGCCTCCAGGCTTCTGCCCCATACGTGAGTACTGGTAAGACACAGCTGTTATAAAGTTTCCTCTTGATGAATAATGGCAACCTGCTCTTCATGATCTGAGAATGCCTGCCAAACACACCCCAGCCAATTCTTATTCTTCTGATTATTTCAGCCTCATGATCCGGATCCGCAGTCGCTACCTGTCCTAAGTAGATGTATTCCCTTACCACTTCCAGTGCCTGGCTACCTATCGTAAGCTGCAGTTCTCTTCCCGAGACTGGTAAACATTACTTTAGTTTTCTGTAGATTAATTTTTAGGCCCACCCTTCGGCTTTGCCTCTCCAGGTCAGTGAGCATGCATTGCAGTTGGTCCCCTCTGTTACAAAGCAAGGCAATATTATCAGCAAATCGCAAGTTACTAAGGTATTCTCCAATAACTCTTATTCCCAATTCTTCCCAATTCAGGTCTCTGAATACTTGCAGTGGTGGCGTAGAGGTAGAACACCGGCCTCGTGTGCAGGAGGACCGTGGTTTGAATCCCGGTGCCGCGTAATTTTCCATCGGATTAAAAAAATCTGCGTGCTGATAAAATTGCGTAAAGAGGCCTGGAGTGTGGCCTGATCCCGGAGACCAGAACCGGTAATGCACTCCCTCACCAGAGCAGGATTGGCCCCCCTGGTGCACTACTTGGCCACAACCTCCTATATGAATACACATATAGTTACATATTAAATACTTGGAGATGTAAACGTTTAATTCTCTTTGACAATCTTTTCGTTTTCTGTCAATGCCTTTTTATATTTCGGCCGATTGATTTCCTTCTCATACATCTTCAATCCGGCAGTTCATATAGCATGCAGATTCAACGCACATTTAGAAATTAATGTGTACCAAAACTTTTTTTTATTGGTGATACCTATTATATGCTACATAACGACCGGTTTTCTTTGGGTTCGTTTGGTGAGTTTCGTGTACAACACGTAGGGGGACATCTTCATTCTATAGGATTGGCCAAGGACTGGCACACCCGACTGACACATAGCGAGGGGCAAAATCAAACCAAATAAAACAAATCAAGAAAATAAATTAATTAATTTCGCCATTGTATTAGGCGATCGGTGTGCTTCAGCGGTGTCTGTGAGCAGACATTTTGTGTTCGGGCTTTGTTCAGGGAGTAAATTATTAACACGAGAAAGGTGGGCATACTTAGTCATCACACAACGTTTATATAGGCCCCGTCGCTCTCACTTTTATTCGGTACTTTGTAGGACCTAGTGATTTCCAGTGTGAGATGTTGGCATTAAACGGCCAGAAATTGTCAAGCAGAGGAAGAGCCCTAGAAAGAGACAACTTTATTACATAACGGGGAAATGAAATGTGGAAGCAATAGAAATGTCTTTTTTTCATGCTGTTTCCAGGCAAACAACTGGCTACATAATGGACATAAAAATGCTTTGAAAAATTGTGCAGGTTACGATGCACTGGCAGAATCGATGTATCGAAGCGTCCTGTTCTGGTTGCTTTGACTGGATAATAAGCGATCATGTTAACGGCGAAAGCTTAATTTCTTCAACGTTTTGTCTAACAGGAGACTGGAGAGTGGTTGTTTAACTTTACCTTGCGTGCACCACTGTTGTTTGTCTGCGTAGTACACAGAACACACAGGGAGAGGTGTTTGCTTGAGGCGTTGTTGTGCGTCGTATTTCATAACATCTGACCAGGTGGCGCATTGTCATTACCTTACATGGCACATGGCATCGGGGCTGAAGTATTAAACTTGAATTGGATTATGGGCCTGTACGAAGCGAGAACCACAATCGGATTCTGAGGCAGGCCGTAGTTTCGGTCTCCAGATTAATTTCGACATCGTGATGTTCTTTAACGTTTCCTTCAATTGAAGTGCACTTGCGTTTTCTATTTCGTCCCCGTCGAAATTCGGCTGCCGTGGTTGGGTTCGAATCCACGACCTCTCGCAATGTCATAGCCGAAAAGCTACCGCGGCGGGCACAGCAGTGTTCATTTGGCCATGAACCGATTCCGTAGTGTCGCCTGAACCATCCGGTGCACTTTATTGATGTGCCTCTGCTTCTGCATGACCTTCGTAATTTGTCCGCTTCCCATGTTTGCATGGTGTTTACGTTTCACCAATAGCAGGAACGTACTGTACCGTACGCTTAACTTAAGCTTGTCTAGTTTCCCGCACCCGATGTCGTATAGTAGTAGGGTTCTTTTGCCTTGGGTCATGTCACCTTCTCCCCCCCCCTGTGTTGGATTCCCCTGCGTCCTCTCTACAGCTGTAACTTCGTCGCCTCTGGATTCGCACGTTAGTAGAAAGCGAAGCGCTGCAGTTTCTGCATTGTTTTGAGGGGGGTCACGGATAATTACAGCTGTCAAGAGGCTAATGTGGCGACGTCCAGGCGATGCAATCGTGAAATGGTCGCTTGAGGTCTCCCTGCCTGCAGAAAAGCTAAATGGTGGACGCGAATCCTCGACACATAGCGAATGTGCGCTCTGAGAGGGTCAACAGCCACGTGCGTCTCGGTCATCAATCTCTTGAAATTTCTAGTGTTGCTTGTGTTGAGATTCGTCGAATTTACCCTAAACACGTGCATAGTCCTTGACCTTGTACACTCTCCAGAGCACAAATATTGTTCTTCCATGTTCTTCACAACACTGCCAGTCCAAAACGTAGAACTTCCAGGAACCAAGTGCATCTGCTGCTTTGGACGCACTGGTGCATTCCACGTTTTCCCGCCAAAGAATTTGAATACCTGAGACATGGCAGATACGTTTTTACCTTGGCAGACTGAACGGGTGCTCCACGAAAGGTTGCGCTCAATGAAGACGCCCAGGAACCGATGCGTCTTGCCATAGGGCTCACACTGACCGTTGAATAAAAAGAACTCAGAACCATTCAACTCTGTGTAGGTGAATGACAAGTGGAGATGTGTAAAACTATAAACAAAATAAAATAAATCAAGAATGCATTTTTGGTGTTTGTTTGTATTTCTGTTTATCTTGTGACCACAGTGATTATTGCTTAATGTCACTATGATGGACAGCCTTGGGTTCTGAGACCACACCGGAGATGGTCTTAGTGTTAGGTTTTTGCACGACCAATGGCGCGTCCTGGGAACGTTGGCCTTGGTGTAACATTGAAGGCTGAACCTGCTCAAACGAAAGGCCAAGAACAACTTTCCGACAAGACGAGGCACATGGACGTTAAAGTCACCCGCAATGACGCTGGGATTGGGGTCCGCCGGGAAGATCCACCGAAATGTGTCGTTGATAAATTCATCAGGGTCCCTCTGACGTTCCGGGAGGAACGTACATGGCGGCGACAACGATTTCGTACGCAGTGTGTACGGCACACACGTCGGCATATTCCACGGAGAGGCTCTCGCCCGTTGTCGGTAAGGTATAGGGTGCAACGGCCACGCTATCGTTATTTGCGCCGCCCGCTCGGAAGTCGACGAACCAGTCGCACATGACGCCAGTCTAGCCATCTGCTTTAAGCACGACAACCGACCGGGTCTCGCACAGGCACATGAAAGGCATGCCTCTGAGCATGGTATCGTGCACGATATCTGTGCCGTGAAGACGAAGCGACCTCACGTTCAACGTGGCAAGCGCGAGCGAATGTGGTTCGAGGAGCCTCGCAGTGAACGCCTTCGTTACTGTAGGAAGATGGTGTGTGTCTAAGCGCCTAAACTCGTCGTGTGGCTCGCCATCGAATATTTTCTTTTTTCGCATGGTGGAGCGTGTGATCACCGTTGGCATTGGTAAGGTAGAGAAAATTAACGTCGGTGCAGCGACTCAATGCCACGCAAACTAGCTTCTGTGGGTGCCTGCGGTCGAACTTCTACACATCGTCAGAGTAGGTGGCCCCTCTGAGGCTTGTGCACAGTGACCACAAAAAGCTTGAACCCCCGGAAAGTGCCTTCGTCGGCGACTCAGTCCAGTTTTTCTATCTAGCGTGAGGGTGAAGGTACGCAACTCGTTGGCCACCCAGTCGGCCATGATCTTGATTCCCCGTCTCTAAGCAGCATACGCGAGGGGCTTTGATCTGAGTCAGATAGCCAGTATGTGGCACATCGAATTTTCCCAAATGTGCAGTGCATCAGGTACGTCGCGTACCCTGTACTCGATCTCTCGAAGTACACCGACGGCACCGTTCACGAGTCTGTCCTTCACGCCGATGTTGAACGGGACCATGTAGTGCTTTCCCGAGCGAGCAGCATCGTTTCGGCTAAATTGCCCGCTTCGACATTCGTCATACCAGCCACTTTGACCTGTGCGCGAACACACTTGTCGTCGGACAGGTATGCGAAGTAAACATCACCTGCTCTAGCCTCGAGTAAGTCCCCCCTACCGTCTAGGGCTTCATCGGTGTTCAACGCATCAACGTCCTTATTTGAACAGAAGAGTCGCACAGCACCGGCAGCAACGACCAAGGCTCGATTGGCGCTGACGAATCGACTCTCGATGACGCGCGCCTCTTGCGGTTGCAGGGCCCTCCCATCCCCAAATTTCTGAGAATTGCCGTGAACGCAACGTTCTTTTGACACACAACCTGTCGCAACTCGAAGTAGAGTTAAAATTAAATTAAATTATGGGGTTTTACGTGCCAAAAGCACTTTCTGATTATGAGGCACGCCGTAGTGGGGGACTCCGGAAATTTCGACCACCTGGGGTTCTTTAACGTGCACCTAAATCTAAGTACACGGGTGTTTTCGCATTTCGCCCCCATCGAAATGCGGCCGCCGTGGCCGGGATTTGATCCCGCGACCTCGTGCTCAGCAGCCTAACACCATAGCCACTGAACAACCACGGCGGGTGTCGAAGTAGAGTTCATGATGCCACTTCACCTATGGGCTGAACATATTGTTTGACCGCGTGCACACCTAAAGACCTTGTTAGCACGAATCGGATGCAGTTCTCGTAGATCGCTGGACATTATGATGTCCAGACCGCCGAGCGGCTTGTCGTACTTGTACGTGATCTGCACGTCGTGCGCCTATAGAGTCATACCTCCTACAGGCTCATACCCCCTTAAGCAATGGCTCATACCCCAGTAAACACAGCCCACACGATGATATATTTTGCGCACACACATCGCAAAACACTGAAAACTAGCCTAAGATAGCTCCGCTGTAAATGGCAGACAAATACATGGGTTTGCGTATAGACACACTTAGGCCTTGTTGTCGGACATAAGAAACTGCCGTACATGCCGCCCACTGAATCATGAACTTGAGGGCATTTCACTGCAGAAGCCAAGAATCAAATGTCACTGGCGTATGCTGAGAGGTTAGCCTCCCGCGGCATGTAGTCGTGAAGTCCTACCAAGACAACATTGAAAAATATCAGGCTAGACACCCCGCTCTGCGGCGCGCCATGGAAGATGTAGAGTCTCTAAGTTAAACAGTCCTCACTTTAGAAGGAAAAGCACCTCTCAGTAAGATAATCTCGTATCGATTGATAGATCTTGTCACCAACCTCTACAACATGTCATGGGATTAGTATTGCTTAATGAACGACATTATTGTAAGCTCCTTTGACATTTAGAGAAAGTGCTATTGATAGGTGCTTGAGGCTCTTTTCTTCTGGAACTGAGATAAGGAGGTTAATAACGTTATCGATGGTTAAGCGAGCTCCCCTAAAACCAGGTGTCGCTTCATGATCGATGAGGAATCGCTCGAGGTGGTATTGCAGGTGAGCAAAAATTATTTTCTTCAGGTTGCCGACGCAGCTGGAATGGACAATCGGACAAAAAATTCGGCCGCAGGGTTACCAGATTTCATATTGAGGACAAGCCGCTCCATTCCTATTGTTTAGGGAGAAAGCCTTCTGCCATGATTTGTTGCAGTACTTGAGCAGCTCACACCTTTCACCAGGCCGAAGGTGGCATAGCACAGCATACATCATGTCATCTCGTTTTTCTGACGTTGAATAGCTGCAGAGATTTTGCTTGACGCCTGTGCTGCTCACGCATTGAATGCCCACACATCAGCTTCGTCTTAGAACCTTTATCTGAAGGTTATCTTGAACTAGTCACCACGGGCAAGATATAGAAGCCGGCAGTGGCTTCATGCGTGACATTTATTAATGTTTATCAACAGACTCTTGAATTTGCTTTCATCTTTATGAATCCCTCTTTCTATGTTATCGTCATCGCTCATCGCACCTGATATCTCCATGATATCCCCTGCCCCTGTGCAGAGTAGCAGGCTAGAGCACGCAAGCTCAGGCCGACATCTCTGCCTTATTTCAAATAAATTATCTGTTTTCTCGGTCTCCGTATTTATCGCTTCCAAGCATAAGCCAATGCGTTAATACGCAATAAAACTTTCATCCCCAAACTTTATGTCGTATGTCAATTTTTAGTTTTCGAGATTTCTTTTGGTTTCCTTTAATACCAAATCGGTAGCCGGTGCAGAAAATATTCCGAACATGCACTTATCTAGACTAATTATACCACCACATTTACCAAATCGATGCTCAAGCATCTTCATCGCTGCTTACTTTACACAGTTCAGTTGCAGCCAATAAGTTCTTTCATACTGCTTCCCATGGAAATAAAAGAGAAAGTAATTCCACCACCACTTTGTAATGCCCCCCTCTGCTTATCCACTAATAAAAAGAAGTTGTGTTCTAGTTACACTTTCCCTGATCACAAAATGGTGATCACAAATCATATGAAACTGGTCTCATGATTGAAAGAAAAGAAGCCTAGGAATATTGCCAAATCAGCGGATGTGCTACATTATTTGACAAAGATGAAATTAGCCGAAATCATTTGAGTGTGCTGAACCTCTCAGTATCAAGCCAGATGTCTAAGCTATCAAAAATCTATTGGTTGTACATGTACGGTGCCCGTAGTATTTGCAGCGTTAGGCTGCAGCACTGCATCAGGAATATTTATTAGGGCGCATCTTGCATGATCAAAGTAGTTGTGAGGCACGTGACTGATAAGCGTCACGCACAAATTCAGTAAAGGTAGTCTAATTCACGCAGCTTAGGACAAAATTTGTGAAAGTCAGAAATACTTACGACCACTGTATCTTACGGGGCACTGATTTTGAACATCATCAGATGACACAAGTAAAAAGTGTGCTGCGAACAAAATTCCCACTGCCGCAAAGTTCATAAATGAGAGAGTATGCATCGTTGGCCTCGGTACCTGTTAGAAAAAAAGAACTACAACATCAGAACTGCGGAGTGAATATTTCGGCACAAAACGAGCAGTCCATACCGCTCGCTTTTGTTCTTTTTTTTTTCTCTTTTTCTGTTTGCAGCTTATATTTCAAGAAAAATTGTCTCTGAAAGATCACCAACCATTTTTGAGTACTAGAGAGAGCATTTAAAAGCACTAGAAATGTAATCTATATCATGAAATACGTGTCTGTCCTATTTGCGTAGCTCGTAGTTGGAAATATAGAAAAGGAATGTGAACATAACATGGACAGTGGCTACGGGAGAAGACCCCTCTGTTGCTGGTAATGAAAATGGACCAGACAGACGTTTGGTTTCAGGCCTGACTGCCGCCCTTTTCTTGCAACTAGGAAACATAAAAAACACACCTACATGGTAAGCTTGCCGTTGCTGCGGTAATGTAATAAATTGTTGCATGCAGAATCAATCTTACTTATGGTAAAGTAATATACCATGAATTATTTTCATTACCTTTATTAATCTGGATTGGTCTTTAGCAGCACTATCGAACAAGATCTTAATTAGGACTGAGTTATCTTCGTTACACTTAAATAACTCTGGTTAGCCTTAATTAATTTCATGTAACTGAACAAAGGCTTAAGTAATACTAATTATCATTATTTGTACTGATTAGCATTATACAATGTAATAAGGGTCCATGAAAATGAGGCCTAAACAATCTTAGGTCATCAAGTATTCTCGAGTATTCCCAATTATTTAACCTTAATTGCTCTGGATGAGGCTTACTGTTCAGTCAATTAATTAATTAAAAATCTTCATTAGGCTTCCTTGCCCTTCATTAATCTCAAGGAGCGTTATTTAAGCTAAGTTACTGCAACGTAAATAATGTCATTACTCTAAACACCTCTTCTGATCTCACGATATATAGACATAACCGTAAATCCCTGTAGTCATGCAAAGTCATCAGTCCTCATATATGTATACCCCAATGGGACTCATGTATACCTAAGCGTGGAGCGTATCGTGTCACGAGTTACAGACGGATGGACGGAAAGACGGACGGATGGACAGATTTCCTAGAGAAGTAGCCCAAGAATGCGTACGCATTAAAAGCTTAAAACCACAACGAAAAGTATGGCATGTGGATTCTTGAGTTCATTTTATCTGGCACACTGGAGCAGAAAGGAACACTGCAAGATCTAATGCCCTGCACTCGAGCACAGTTTAGTCTAACGGTAATGCAAAACACATACGTAGAAGAAAAGTACGAGTACAAATTTATATATATATATATATATATACAGGAGGACTCTCTTGGTTTAGTGGTCGGCAAGGGTCGCGGGCCGCACCGCGTTGGGACGGCAAGCCCGTGCGCCTCCGCCCTTTCGTGAGCCCTCTGGACGGCCCGGAGCTGGGTCTGGTGGTCGTCGCTTCGCAGGGCGTCCACCCAGTCTTCTTCTTTAGTGAACATGGTGCCGCTTAACGCGGAGCATTGCCAGAGCATGTGCGCTAGCGAGCAGTACGATTCGCCACAATTCGGACATTGCGGCTCTCCTTCTGGTGAATAAAGGCTCAGCCTGCCTCTCGAGGGGAACGACCCTGTCTAAAGCATCCTGAATATAGATGACTGTTGTCTAGTGAGTTTAGCGTGGGGGAGCGGGAAAGTCCTCCGCGACCGCGGATAGTGCGTTATTATTTCGTTGAAGGTGAGCAGCGGGTCTCGGTGCTCCCCTCCCTCCCCGCCACTTCGTTCATCACGATCGCCGCGGTGCGGGAGTCCTCGCGCGCGTCCGTGCTCCAGCTCGTTGGCGTTAGGAAAGTCCGGGTGCACGTCGGCCCATGTGGGCTGGAAGCCATTTGACGATGTGATGACCTGCGGCTCCCTCGCTGCCGAGGACGGCTGACACTTCCCACGATATCGAGCCCGAGGCGAATGCTCTGGCCACCGATCGTGAATCTGTATACACGTGAGGACGTTCGTGGTCCCTCATTGCCATGGCTATTGGCACCTGTTCGGCCACCTCTGACGTTACCCCCTTGACCGATGCTTCGTTAATGATCGTACGATGCCAGCGTATTGAGACGGCCGCGTACCGGTTGCTGCGCCCGTACTGGGCCGGGTCTACAAATGCCGCCAGTCCCGGGCAGTTGGCGGTCGATTTCAGCAGTGCTCGGGCCCTCGCCTTTCGGCGCCCCTCGTTGAATTGCGGGTGGACGTTTCTCGGAAACGGTTTTACTTTGAAAGTGCCCCGGACCGCCGCGCTGAGCGCAACTTTGCGTGCGTTGCACTCTGCCTCTGCATTTATCCCTGCTTCTTATGGATGCGTCTGCCGGCCCTGGTGGTCGACAGCCGCACGACCTGTGCCTTGGTCTGTGCTTCGATGATTTCCGCTAGTAAATTGTGGACCCCTAACCGAACGAGCCGCTCCGTGCTTATAGTGATCGGAAGACCTAGCACCCTTTTGATGCTCTTGCGCATCAGTGTCTATTTTGGCCGCGTTTCTCTTGGTCCATTTTAGCGCCGAGGCTACGTAATTTACGTGACTCATGAGGAAGGCGTGGTAAAATCTGATGAGATTGCTCTCGCTTAGCCCTCCCCTGCGGTTCATCACCCTGAGGATCAGCCGGAGCATGTTTTCCCTTTTGGACATGAGTTTCATGACCGTTTGCATGTTACCGCCTTTAACCTCAATTAGAAGCCCCAAGATTTTTAGTGTCCACTCTGGGGATCGGCTGGCCGGCGCTAGTGTGTAATTTGATAGGTATTTGATCAATCGGCGTCAAATTCCTCATGCCTTGTTTCGAGGGCCTGTACAGCAACAGTTCCGGATGACAGACGGAGTCCCGTTTCCTTCAGGTACTCTTCCGTTATGTCCAGCGCCTCTTGAAGAGCCCACTCGATTTCTGCGTCGGACACTCCCGGGCACCATACCGTAATGTCGTCTGCGTACAGAGCGTGAATGACGTTGGTCACTCTCGTCAGCCGGTCCGAGAATCATTTCATTGCTACATTGAATAATAGTGCGGACAGCACCGCCCCTTGTGGGGTGCACCTCGTGCCCAGCGTGTACCAATCGGACGTGGCCTGTCCTATTTTGATCGTGGCTGTCCTGTCTCTGAGGAAGGGGCCTATGTAAGAGTGGAATTTCCGGCCGAGCCCCATCACCGAGATCGTTTGCATTAGAAACTTGTGTTTGACCGTGTCGTTAGGTTTGAACGCTTTCGTTAGGTCCAGAGCCAGAATGCCCTTGGTGTCTCTAGTCATGCCGTTGATTATGTGCTTTTTGAGTAGTAACATTGCGTCCTGTATGGAGAGGCCCGGTCTGAAGCCCACCATGTTATGAGGGAAGGGGCCCTCTCTCTCTATGTACCGCGATACTCGGTTATGTACGGCATGTTCCGCCGTCTTGCTACGCACGGGGTTAGCTATATTGACCGCATATTCTCCGCCGCAAGCGGTTTACCGGGTTTCTGTATTAGTATGACCAAGGCCTCTTTCCAGACCTCTGGTACTCGTCCCGTTTCCCACGCTCTGTTGCTTTCTTCGGTGAACTTCTCGACCGACTTTCCGTCTAGGTTTCTCAACAGTTTTTCCGAGACCCCGTCAGGACACGTCACGGAGCGTCCGTTGAGGACTTGTAAGGCATCCCAAATTTCCGATTCCGTGAAGGATGCGTCGAGTTCTTCGACCTCTGTGCCGGCGTATTTTGGATAGTCGCCGTCGCCTGGCGGGCCCACTGGCAGATACGTCTCCGCCAGCTCTTTTAGGAACTCGCTCTCCGTTTTGCCCTGCTCCTTTTGCTTGTGTAAAATCCTATCGACTGCCAATCTCTGAATGCCTTTGGATTGCCTGTCGTCTAAGAGTTTCTTGAGGAGGTTCTATTTGCGCCCGGTTCTCATTTGTCCGTCTACCGACGCGCAAACTTCGTTCCACTGTTGCTTGGAAAGCTCGATCGAGTGCGCTTCGATTTCCCGGTTTAGTGCTGTTACTTTCTTTCGCAGTCTGCGATTTAGTCTTTGCGTTTTCCACCTGGCCGTGATGGAATTCATTGCCTCTAATAGGTGCGCCAATCTCGCGTCCATCCTTTCCACGTTCAGTTCAGTTTGGACTACCCTCATCGCGGTGCTGACGTTCTCTTTGAGCCTTCTAAAAAGGCTGTCTAGGTCCGCGTATTTCCTTGTGTCTTCCTTCCTTATTTTGCGGAAGACGTCCCAGTCGGTGACCTTAAATTCTCTCGGTGGCGGCGCCTTGATGCGGATCGTCACCGCCAGTATGTAGTGGTCGCTGCCGAGGTTCTCGTGCAGGTTGCGCCACTCGGCCCCTGGTACGTTCATGACGAAGGTCAGGTCGGGCGTCGTGTCTCGCGCCACCGACGTGCCTAGTCGAGTCGGATAGCGGGGGTCCGTCACCAGCTCTAGCGAGCACATAGGGACTGCCTCCAATAGCCGCTCTTCCTTAGGCATTGGCCTTGCGTAACCCCATGTTCAGTGGGGAGCGTTAAAATTTCCTGCCACTATTAGCGGAGCTCCCGTGGCTATTGAGGCCGTCTTCGTTATTATCGATGTGAACGACTGTCTGTGGTCAGAGGGCGGGCTGTACACGTTCACTACGAATACGCTGTTTTTCAGCCAACTGTACGGTATGATTTCGATCGCCGTTACCTCCGCTTTCGCGTTGCCTAATTTAAAATCTCGTTCCTGGAAAGAGTACTTGTTCGCGACGAGGGTCGCCACTCCGCGCTTACCCTGTTCAAATTTCGACGAGGCGACCCGCTACCCACGCAGGGTCGCCTCGCTACCCAAAGTTTTTTGTAAGATTATGACGGTGCGGTTTGTCCACCTGTGAGGCAACGAACTTTAGCAGCGGAGCCTTGCGCTGTTTGAAGCTAGCGCAATTCCCCTGCCACACGCCCAGCTCCCTAGTTGAGTTGCTCGCCATGATTGATACCTTGGGTTTGTTTAGCACCTGCAGGCACCATGTGTGCTTCGATACGCATCACTCTTGCCGCGAGCGCTGCCATGTTTTCCGCTAGTTGCTGGACGATTAGCTGCAACGAGCTAATTGGCTGCTTAATTTCCAATAGGATGCTACTAGACTCGAGTTCCGCTAGGTTTCCCTCCTCAGTCAGGGGAGGGGCCCTGCGTTTGACCGAGCGAACCGACTGCTCCCCTTGCGGGGTCGGTGTACTTTGCGGCACCTGCTGCTGCTGTTGTTCGATTAGCTGGGGAGTGGAACCTTGTTTCCGAAACGATTCGATATCCACCCTCGTTTGCTGAATCTCCGCCTTCAGGCGCGCGTTTTCTTCCGCTAGCTGAGCTATTCTAGAGTCTTCCTTGTTATGCTTTGGTAATGCTATCTGCGCTATCTTTGACTGGGATTTCGGCTTTGGCTTCGGCTTGGCCCGGTCCGCCCAGGTCGGCCCCTCTTGAATGCGCACTTGGGAGCGGGAGCGCCCCCTGGAGCGGGAACGGCCTCTCCATAAGCTGCGCTGTCGTAGTGTCGGCGTTATCGAACGTCCCCGTCTGGGGGCGCTTGCCACGCTCGAATCGCGTGATCTACTCTCCAGCTGTTGCGGCTGGCTTTGCAGCTGCGATTACTTCGCATTTCTGCGTCGACGCTACCTGCGCCGCACGACGTAAGGGATTTGGTATAGTTGCTTGCACTTGCCATCCGCCGTCGGGTGTTGGCCCCCGCAGAGGGCCCACTTGGGCGAGCACTGGTGGTTTTCAGCCGGGTCATTCACGCTGCAGCCGCGGCACCTCTTCTTGTCAGGATTTGGACAGACGTCGACTCTCTGTCCCAAGTCACCGCACCCGTAGCACACGTCGTTCTGCCACCTGTATAGCGTGCAGCGTATTAGGCTTACGCCACACATGACATAGTTCGGCACTTTCACGCCGTCGAAGAGCACTACCACCATCGAGATGTTTCTGATCCGCTTGGCTTCCAAGGCCTTTGGATTTCTTTGCTTGAAGATGATGGCCTGAAGCTGGGCCTGGTTGATTTCGGGGTCCACTCCTCTGATGACCCCCTTGCACGTGTTGTCCGGCGCCGCAATGAATGCGGCCACATTGTATGCGCCTTTTCTCAGGTGAAGCTTGTGAACTCCGGCGTATGCGTTCGCGTTCTTCTCGGTCAGGCAGACAATATGCAACCAGGCAGACAACCAGGCAGACAATATGCTGCCTGGCTTTCTGGAAGAAACATTCGTTCTTTCAAGAGATTGGCCTCCCAGATGACAGAACAAATCTGGATGTGCATGCTGAACGGTCTGCTCAGTGAAACAAGGAAAAACAAGACGAAAGTTGGCATTGGCGCTCTGTCCCGTTTGTTCTCTCTTGTGCGTTGTGTGGGTTTTCGGCACCTTAAAGATAGGTATAGTCAATACTAATTTGCCAAGCATGAAGTTCTCGTATTCCTAAAGGGACCCTGAAACAATTTTGTCGATTTTGTACAAACGTACTGATTCGTTAGGGTCGGTCCTTCTGATCTGTTAGTGACATATTTTGGCGCTCCGTGTAAAGCATGTAATTCATTAGAAGGTTTTGAAAATGTGCATCGCTGCCGACTGCAGCGGCGACACTGCCCGGAGTTTTCAGCCGCCCCATTACACTCTACGTAGCTGGCGCACGTTACAACCGTTGGGCGAGCTATCTGATTGACTACCCAGATTGCATCATCGATTAGTTTTCCAACTTTGTGATGAATTAGTGTTCCTAATAGTTGGAATGTTCATTTGCTTCTATAAAAAGCAACTTAATGAGAATACCTAACGTAAATTTAGCACTCCACTCAAGCCCTTCCAGGACACAGCAAGCGATGTCAGCTTGTGTTACAACGTTCTCCGTGTTGACGCGAGCTGCGCGGTCAGTGTTGGTCTCGAGCTTTCTTTTCGCGAGCGACATCGATCGCTCTTATGCTATGGGCAGCAACTCTAGCGATCGGCGACGTAACAAGCTGTCACATCGTGTCCCTCTGCAACGCAACAAGTGAGCGGAGTGGCTGCACCGAATCGGGCTGTCGGTATTCTGTCGGCGCCACAGTATTACTACAACAATAGAGAGTTTTATCGCGTCCCCTATTTCAGTGAACGCACGCGGGCTAAGGGGTTTGCCAGATAGGCGAAGGCGGAAACGCGAGCGGCCTACAGGGTGCTGCAACCTCGTGGCGGAGATCAATGAGATGAACACACAGCAAATATAGAAGTAACTAAGTGTATTCTACTTTCCTGGGGCGGTAAACTTTCGGCAGCAGCGTAATCGTCAACGCGCTGTCTTTTTAAATTTGTAAAATGTTTTACACTCGCTAGCAGCAATATTAGCCCTGTGTTTGGCTGGTTAAGCTCTGCGTCACCAGCTGGCTGCACCGTGCCGGCTGCTCAGGCCACTCACGTTTACGGTTGTAGCATATACGGTAGTAGTAAGGAAAGGCTTTAGTTTACGCCTCCGCCCATCCGTCGAAGCACCCAGCTCGCCTGCGTGTCCCGCAATACCGGACACACTCGAGCCTGTGACAGAAGACTCCCAGCGCACGCTGCTTGGATAGCTTTCACTGGGGATCGGCGGCCAGGCGGCTAGCGATGAGCATAGAGTGGCCTCGCGCGCTGGCTGCAAGACACCTGAAGCAGGCGACATGATGTCACATTATGGGCACAGAACCAGTGATGCCAAAGCTTAGCACTGCTCCCTCGGCGGCCGAGTTGAGGAGAAGAAGAATGGCTAGGATGGGGGCGGGAACTTCGAATCGTCCACAGCTCTCCGAGTATAAAATTGTGACATGAAAGTTTCACTGTAGCTGTACCTTGCGCGTCTACAAAATTTGTCCCAACCGTTTTAGGGACCCTTTACCAGATCTAGGGCGCTGTACCGTTAACATTTTTCAAACTGTTTTCATTTTATTCCCGCACCCAGCCCTCCACTATTGGTCGAACAGTTTGGGCCACCCTCACATCGCTTGTCCGTCATGCGACGTCACAAAAACCATGAAAAGTTTCCATCTGGCATGATGTGCACACACTAATTATGCAGATTAGAGTGAACAAAAGAAAAATCATTAATTATTTACGATGGCACTCTTTTCCCGCCACTAGGCATCTGGTATGGGTCAAAATTTTTTGGGCTGCGCACGCTTCGCCTGCCTGTCATGCGACACCAAACAAAACCCCGAAAACTAACAAGTCCAAATGACGTGAGCGCAGTAAACATGCACAAATATGCCAAACAACACTGATTACTTTTTTCCAAGGACCAGGAGACTCCCCCTTTCTGAAAGGAACAGAAGATGACTGCTTGCCGTTCGCTCTGGCTCTGGCCACTGGAAGCTGCCGGGTCGGTGCGACTTTGCGCATTAACAAAATTTTCACTTGACAGTACACCATCCTCAAGCTTTCTCTGCGCGTACGCGACACCACTCCGCCAATTCTTCTCTTAACTGAAGTTGACGCAAGCTAAGCAACCGTAAGCAGGCCAATCGCAGACGCCATCACCACGCTCCCTATCCGGTTCCTACCTTCACTGCGCTAGCTAGTACCTACTCAAACCTTGAGCACTTCTACGTCCTCTTCACCTCTTCTCAAAAAATTAGGTAAGAAAAAAGTGGCAGTTTTGCCAGAAAGACCAAGCAATGATTGCGATCAAATTAGCAGCCAACCATACCAAGTCGGGATAGCACATTTATCGGCCGTATCAACTTGTAAACATTCGCTTGCTAACTAAATTAACAAGCATGGTGTCAGCGCACACAGCGAACATTAACACATCACATTCAATGACCGCGGACACCCGCTGTCAAAATGCTGGCGTGAGGAAGCACAGCTGAAGCAGAAAGGGACCTTCGCGCTGTCTATCACTTTAACGTAAACTCGGCGCCGAGAATACACGGCACGTGCAAAGCCACGCGCCATCGAAGAACCTAGACCTTGGCCCTCACGTAGATCGCTATAAAGGTATGGCGCGTGACCGCACGCAGCGCCACCTACATAGTTGCCGGCGAATTAAACGCCGCCCCCCCATCCTCCCTCCTTTCCCTCGCCCCCCCCCCCCGGTGCACTGTCTACCTACTCGCTTCCCTTTCGCGCGGGCGAGATTGAGCCGCACTCGTCGGCTCAATTGTTGCACGCTTAACCTCGCGCAATCAGCGTAGGGCGCGCGGCGACGTTGTTATCGCCCTTGGAGTTTATGGAACATCACGGCAACGGCGACGGCTGAAATTCGCAGGCATTGTTCATATAATTGCTGTTGCAATTAAGCCTGTCAAGTTAGGGAACGCTATTCGCTTCGAAAGCAAAGAAAATTGGCTTCCAACAAACGAGGATGCCATTTGATAGAGTTGCTGAAGTAATGTGGCCGGTGAACTCCCGATGCCTGCGTCGGTAGTCACATAAATTTGACGTCAGAGGATTGGAATAACACCACATTGAAATAGTTTTACGTTACAGGACCCTATTTTGGCAATGGAGAGATTTTGCCGCGTCTGCAATGCGGCAGAGATGGTGACGATTGGAAGATGTATCGGCATTTACAGAAAACATGCAAAACAGGAAGTGAATAGCTCGCGGTATTAAACAGGCCGTTCTCGTTGCTGTTTCTGGTGACTAGCGCTTTTGCCTCTGGCCGCGACAATGGGGGAGGCGCAGAGTACTGTGACTTAATTCTCGGGTCTCTTGCTAGGTCTTGCTCTTGCCGTCTGTCAGCCACGTGTCACGCCGGCTGACACACGGCCGTAATACATGGCTGACAGACGGCCGTGTCACCGGCCTTGTGCACAGTACTCCTTTATTCTCAATTCTACGCCCTCGCCTCTAACACACCTTCGTTCGTTGCCGCACCCACTCGCCTTACCCCCTCTCCCCTTTAGAAGAACACTACCTATATATGCTGTGGCCAGGAACGCATATGTCGCCTTGAAAAAGACAAGTTCATTTGTCGAAACGTTGGCTCCCGCTTTCACCTTGTTCTCATTTTGCTCATTTGCTGGGTATGTAGCATAAATAACTTTTGACTAATTCTTAGGTAATCAACACAGGCACAGTACACTGTAGCATCTGTAAGACGGTAAAACGAGTGGTTTTGAGCCAGCAACTTTCGTGAAATGTTACTGATTTGGTGGCAACTCGGGCGTTGCTCGAGTTGTATCTGCCGGCACCAGTTGATAGCGACTTTAATTTGGCCTTAAATTATGGGGATTTCACGGGCCGAAAACACGGTATTATTATGAGGCACGCCGTAGTGGTGGACGTCGGAATAATGTGGACCATCTGGGGTTTTTCGAGCACGTAAATCTAAGTTCAAGGGTGTTTCCATTTTTCGCCCTCATCAAAACGCGGTCGCCGTGGCTGGGATTTTATCCAGCGATCTTGCGCTTAGGAGCCAAACACCATAACCACTAAGCAACCGTGGCGGGCTTTCTTTTCTTCTCTCTTTTTTGTTTGGCCTTCAGTTATAGTGGTTCAGAGGTTTCATTGCTTGGTTCACCCCGTTTTCTTAGTGTGGTGTTGCTAGGAATGATCAGGCTAGTATTATACCTGGGTCTATAAAGTGTTTATTTTCTGCAAGAGCATTTCTGCTTCTGCATCTTTGAGGTACTCTCGATAGCCGTTGCACAGTGCGAGGGATACAAAAATTTGTTTCATTCCAAATGAGGATACTGACATAAAGCCAAATTTACCCATTCACCCGTGAAGGAAATGTACTCCACAATTCTTTCCTGCTATATTTCTTGAGTATTATATTGCCACCTGGTGTTTTGATCCAGCAAACGGTCAGCATTGCGTGCCCAGCAAAAACGGCGAAGAAGACGAAGAAGAAGAAGGAGAATACTTTCATCACACGTCTAAATTACAGTTCCACAATTACGCTCCACAATTTAAATCTAGTTTGGCTTTACTTCTAAGCATACGAAAAACAGCCTGCTTCTTGGCCAATCCCCCATAGTGGGTATGCGCCACAGTCTTGGACACAAGACAAGACAAGGATCCCGCACCAGCTGGAGAACCGTCCCTTCATGTCTGGCATTTTTCCAGTCTGGCTGCTGGTACGGTTGCTTGCTCTTGCCTTAGCGCGTGACAAACTGGTCGAGGTGCGGGGTAATCTAATCTATGTACCAAACCCTTCCGAGCAGTAGGAGCTCCAGCCCCGTACCGGTGGTTACGCCTGTACACCACACCAGTAGAAGGATCCGTGGACAAGCCCCTGAGTTTGCACTCCTCCCAGAGAAAATGGCAGCTCCGACCACCCCAACCGGTATGGAAAGCACAAGACCGATTCATCGTACGCTACTTAATCCACGAACGCCGAATCCCTTCCACTGCACCGTACATGAGGATGTTGAAGATTGGCTGGTGCACTATGAACGTGTTGCCGCGTTCAACAAGTGGGATGACGCAGACAAACTGAAAAACATATATTTCCCCCTTAATGATCGCGCACGTGTTTGGTATGAGAACTGTGCAGATGCCCCAACTTCATGGGCAGAATTCAAACGCCGGCTTCTTGAGACGTATGCGAGCCCTGATCGCCGAAAGCGAGCTGAGCGTGACCTCCAGCCCTGTATACAAATGCCGAACGAAGGTGTCGCAATGTATGTCGAGGACATGAAGCGTCTCTATCAACGAGCCGACCCTAGCATGTCGGAAAGAAAGAAGGGGCTGTACCTGACGCGCGGAGTGAAAGAGCAGCTGTTCGATGGTCTCGTGTGCAGTCCTCCCAAAACGGTCTCAGAATTTCTTTCCGAGGCTGTCCCCATAGAACAGACTCTTCGGCATATGGCACCGTCGTATAAAAGCCAAATGAACGCTGCCGCACCTACGGACTTCCTCGGAGCTCTCGGGGGCCACGTCGGTTTCTTTCGAGAGCTCATTCATTCAGTAATCATCCACGAAGAACCCCAGAAAGTTTCGGTACCCTCACAGCCGACGCTTAACCCTTTTTCCAGCATTTGCCGTTACGAAGTCCAGAATGCACTGAGAGAACCACCTTTCAACACAGAAGGTGGACCGCTAAGAACTTACAGCCCCCGTATGTCAAATTCACAAGCTTTGAGGCAACCTGCCCCACCTTGCTCCCCGCTTCGCACCACGTGCCCAGCCATGCTACAGCCCGCCCAAGCGGCCTCGTTTGCCAGGACCAGGGGCAGGCCCCAAGGAAATCGAACGTGTGGCGGGCACGTTGTCGCCGTCCCCTTTAATTTTACTGTGGCGAAGCTGGGCTTGTCTACCGACAGTGCTCCTATCGAGAGCTTGGACTACGCGGATTCTCAGCAAACTCGCTGCGACCTAGGTTCGTCCAGCGTCCTCCTGAACTTGAAGAATACGTTGCCCAGCACCGCGGATACCGATCAGCTCGACACCAGTCACGCTCACTTTCGCCGCGGCGGTTTTCTCCGACTTGCCTACGTATTCGAGCGTGGTGCAGTGTCGGTCGCCCAGCCCGCTTTGGAAAAACTAACCACAGCGGCCTTCAGGGGCGAGGCCGCTCAGTCTGGACGTGCTCAAGGACCCCTGCTGACGCGTAAGCGGACTGACGATACATCGACGACGACAGTACCTGCTGATTACGGAAGAAGAATTTCTTTGGACATTCCTGTACTGCTCGACGGTCGTAAATTGACTGCTTTAGTGGACACTGGAGCGGATTATTTTATAATCAACAAAAAACTGGCCACCCTTCCGAAGAAACTGACGACGCCTTGGAATCAAACGCGAGTTCGTAAAGCTGGCGAGCACATCGTCACACCACTCGGCATGTGCGCGCCACGAATACAGATTCGTGGCTCTACGCTTGTTGCCAGCTTGAGCATTCTCCCTCAGTGTTCTCGAGACCTAATCATCGGCATGGACTTTCTCAGGGAGCACGGAGCTATCATCGACATTCGACAACGCCTCGTCACTATCTCTAGAAAGAGCGCCGCAGCGACGACCAACACCATCCAGCCTCGAGCATCTCTTTGTGTCATCGACGAAGCTGTCACGTTACCACCGCATGCAAGTGTCGTGGTTCAAGTGGCATGGGACAGACTCTTACAAGGTGAATCGGTCGCGGAAAGCAATAGCCCTCTGCTGCTTTATAAAAGTGTTTGCATAGCAAGAAGCCTTATTGATCTCCATGATGGCCACTTTGAGATTCTTGTCACGAACTTCAGCCACGAACACCGACATTTTCCGCGGTAATGTCATCGTCTACGCCGACCTGATCGCCAATGTCACTGAGTGTTTTGTTTCCGAGGCAATCGGCACTGCTGACGCACCTCTACGCAACGTCCAGATTAGTCCAAGGCTTCCTGAATAGAACAAACAACGCCCGCGCTGAGCTGTTGCTCGAGTTCCACTCTTGCTTTGCGCGGTCGTCGAAGATACATCAAACATCAATTATGAAACACCATATTATGACCTAAGGCGACGGGCCCCAACACGGCAAGATCCCTATCTTATTTCCCCGACCGAACGACATGCGATTCAAACGCATGTGAAGGAAATGCTTCAGGACGGCGTAATACAGCCTTCATGCTGTCCCTGGTCATTGTCAGTCGTTCTTGTTAAAAAGAAAAATGGTACGCTTCGGTTTTGTGTTCACTACCGGAAACGAAACAATGTCACAAAGAAAGACCTGTACCCATTGCCTCGTGTCGACTATTCTCTGGACAGGCTGAGGCGCGCGAAGTATTTCTCCTCAATCGATATGAAAAGTGGCTACTGGCAAATTGGAGTAGATGAGCGGGACCGCGAGAAAACTGCATTTGTGACTCCTGACGGCCTTTACGAATTTAGAGTACTCCCTTTCGGCCTCGGTTCCGCTCCAGCCACATTCCAGCGAATGATGGATAGCGTTCGCGCTGACCTCAAATGGAAAAGCTGCCTCATCTATCTCGATGATGTCGTTGTCTTTTCGGTAACTTTTGGCGAGCATCTTCGATGCCTTCGGAATGTACTCGAAGCCATTCAATCGGCTGATTTTGCACTCAAGCCAGAGAAATGCCATTTGAGTTACGAGGAACTGAAGTTTCTTGGTCACGTCGTGAGCGTGGCCTGTGTTCGGCCTCATTGCGAAAAGACTGCTGCCGTAGCTGCTTATCCAGCTACAACCGACAAGAAAAGTGTCCGACGATATTTGGGCTTGCGTGCATATTATCGACGCTTCGTTAAAAATTTTTCGAAGATTGCAGAGCCGCTATTTCGCCTTACGCATGACGACGCGCCATTCCTCTGGACTGATGAAGAACAGACCGCGTTTGCGCAGCTACAATATCTACTGTCTGCTCCTCCCATGCTGGGTCATTTTGATGAGGATGCTGACACAGAAGTATGCACTTACGCCAGCAATATCGGTCTCAGAGCTATCCTGGTGTAACGGCAAGGCGGGACTGCAGGAGTTATCGCCTACGCGAGCCGCATTCTGTCACGCGCCGAGTCCAATTATTCCACCACATAGAAGTGCTCCGGTTATTTGGGCTACTACAAGGTTTAGGCCGTATCTATACGGGCGGCAATTTAAAGCTGTGACAGATCATCATGCTTTCTGCTGGTTAGCTAACCTCCGAGACCCTTCTGGACAATTGGCACGTTTGAATCTGTGACTCCAGGAATTTAACATCGCCATCATGCATAAGTCAGGCAGAAAACATGAATATGCTGACACGCTATCACGAGCATCTGTTGAATCTCAGAATCCTCACATGGAAGACGACAGCGCCTTCCTGGGAGCTCTCAGCGGGCCTGATATGCTCGCTAAACAGCACTGAGACACTGAGTTAAGGCCCATCATCGATCACTTAAAAGGCGGCATCGCGTCCATTCCTCGCCCTATTTCGCGACGGTTGTCGTCATTTTGCCTACGAGAGGGCATCTTATACAAAAGAAGCACAGGTGCCGGCGACAAACCACATCTTCTAGTAGTGCCTCCAGCCCTTCGTGACTACATCCTATTAGCCTGCCACGACGAGCCGACATCTGATCACTTGGGCTACTCAAGGACTGGACAGGGTACGACAACTGTACTTTAGCCAACAACTTTAGCCAACAACCGACAACTTTAGCGCCTTGTGCTGTCGTCTTTCTTGTGTCTGTTGTTTTGCGCTAAACAAAGTATTCATGGATTCGCACCAACTAGCCCGCCAACGTATTATGCTGTACTACTGGCCTAGGCTGACTGCTTGCGTCAAACGCTACGTGAAAGGATGCCGTGAATTCCAGCGCCTCAAGTCACCACCCTTCAAGCCTGCAGGCCTTCTACAACCCATCGACCCTCCGTGCACGCCGTTTGATCAAGTTAGAATGAAGCTTATTGGGCCATTTCCCTTGTCTTCCTCCTGCAATAAGTGGATAATTGTCGCAACTGACTACTTGACGCATTACGCTGAGACGAAGGCACTACCACGCGGGACAGCAACTGAAGTTGCCCAGTTTTTTATGCATCACATCGTGCTTCGGTATGGCGTACCTTCATTCATGATCACTGACCGAGGGACGGCATTTACGGAGAAGCTTCTGGACGACATCTTCAAGTTGGGTTACACGAGTCATCGACAGGCCACTGCATACCCCCCCCCCCAGACTAACGGCTTGACAGAAAGACTGAACAAAACACTGGCAGACATGATCTCTATGTGCGTGGATGTGCAGCACAAAACGTGGGACATGCCGTACGTAACGTTTGCGTACAACACTGCCACGAGGAAACCACGATTCACGCCATTTCGCCTCGTTTATGGTCGATATGTTCGAACTATGCTAGACGCCATTATTCTGTATGAAGACATCGATCAGTTCGACCAGTTAGCTACTGACGGCAAGGAGTACATTCAGCGCCCCGAGGACGGACATCAACGGGCCCGTGTGCACATAAGACAGCAGCAGTGTGCAGATGCAATAAGGTACAATCTCCAAGTTTGACAAGTTACCTATGAGCCTGGTGGCCAAGTTTGGGTTTGAACCCCCATTAGACGGCGAGGCCTCAGCGAGAAACCTCTGAGCAAGTACTTCGGACCATACACAGTACTAAGGCGTGTAAGCGACGTGAACTGTGAAGTGATTCCAGAAGGAGACCTGCCATCGTCCAAGCGCCGATTACCACACGCAGAGACTGTACATGTTGTCCGCCTCAAACCGTATTTTACACGGGGATGTTAATATAGTATACCGGTGAAACAAACTTCTTTTTTTTTTTGCTGTAGTTGCGTCGTCCTCCAAAGAACTGCGAAGGGTTTTTTTCCCCGACCACAGAACACATTTTTGGCTCGTGTGCATGTCCGTATGTGTGCTAGCGCATTTCCTTTTTTCTTGTCTTACCTCGGTTTTGTACTTTCCGTGTACGTCTTGTGTTTGAGCATCGAGTCGATGCTTCATTGGGAGGGGAAATAATGCCACCTGGTGTTTTGAGCCAGCAAACGGTCAGCATTGCGTACCCAGAAAAAACGGCGAAGAAGACGACGAAGTCAAAGATCCCGCGCCAGCTAGAGAACCGTCCCTTCATGTCTGGCATTTTTCGTGTCTGACAGCTGGTACTGTTGCGTGCCCTTGCCTTACCGTGTGATAATATCTTGAGTATTGCTCGTGCTTCTTGGTGGACACTATGCGCCATTTAGCGACACTGCCCAGAAGTACGTCATTGCCTAAACTGCCTTTTGGGGTTGGCATGTTCTGATGGTGGCGCCAAAAATTAGTGTTCGAAAATACGGACACAGCGCCTCAAGGGTAAGATTAAGCGTCTTTTGACTTTTAAGCCTTCTGGATGCCCAGAACCTAAATTTAGGGAAATACAGATCACGAGAGCTCGCGAGCAAAAGGAATACAAGAAGCTACTAAGAACTTGGCTACGTTTACACGTTCCCTTCGTTTACAGTTAGCTTAGCGATGATTGAAATAAAGTAAGTGCACAAAGAAAATATCTGCCGTGCATTGCCCATGCATTGTATTAGAAATGCGTATTTTTTTCGACGATAATTTTACATTGGAGATTTACTGTTACAATGTTATCGCTCGGCACAAGAAGCGCGTTCATGTATCGTAACTCTATCGAATTTTGTCGCCTATAGACATCCGCACGCCAAGTTTCATCCTAGACGCCAGCGCTCGTTCTTCTCGTGGCGGGACGATTTCACGTCCCACGGGTGTACGTTTCCGCCGCTTCCCTTCAAGGGCACGCCCGCGCTCAGCTCGCGCTCAGCGCGAAACGTCCCTTGTTTGCGACGGCGCCTCTTCGTATGACTGTAATTTACTTTTGTGTTGTTAACTGCCACAACAGCAATGTAAACACGAAAGGGTTGATGATGCCGCCAGTGAAATTCTGCCGATTAATAAGAAAAAAGTACGAAAAAAGCAGGCGACAGACATGAATTACCGCGGTGCGCCGAACAATGTAAGTAAGCAACTGGCAAGCGAATGATCTCGTTCATTGATCACTTGTCAGTGTATGAAGGTTTCTACATGTAATCCCCATAAATTTCATGATTACTGGGTATATAATCCTTTTATACAAATAAAAGCTTTCCCTTGTTAGACCATCGCCTGACCTGTCTTCATTCTCGTGTTTCGTTCATGTGTGCGCTCCCCAAGAATGGAAAAAACTTCTGTTGCATGCGCTAGCAGTGGCCGCAGTTCACGCATGCCATTAAATTAAATATGTGCACGATGCATTGAACATGACCGGATTTCATTCCTACACCCCCACTGCACCGATCAATTGAGTTACTGGACGATACACGGCCGCGCGTTGGTCGCGCAGGTATTGATAAAGCAGAAACGGTTACTAATACTTTCAACTTCCGTCTCTTGAGCCCTGTTAAAAAATTGCCAAGCTATTTAGACTTCTTTCTCTATTTTATACTGTAGGGGACATACTAGTTAAAGTTGTGTGCGCATGTCTTATTTGTGCTATGCGGCGATATATTTTGTATACTTCCGCACAATGTCGATGAAAGTCCGTTGTCTCCAACGGACAACATGGATTTCCTGCAAACATTTTATGGGAAACTACAAAAATGAATTTAGCTAACACGCATCGTATGTGCCGACGTTTCTTCCGGCGGCACATATGATGTCGTTTCCAATTACCTGCTCCGCGTCACTTACATGGCTAAGCAGACGCTCCCCTTTCGCCGCATTACAGCCATGAAAATAATCGTCAAGCGCAGCGATCTTCTTAAAGGCAAATAGAAGCGTGTGCATCGTCCTCCAATTAAAACACACACACACACACACACACACACACACACACACACACACACACACACACACACACACACACACACACACACACACACACACACACACACACACACACACACACACACGCACACGCACGCACACACACACACACACACACACACACACACACGCACACACACACACACACACACACACACACACACACGCACGCACGCACACGCACACGCACGCACACACACACACACGCACGCACGCACACGCACACGCACGCACACACACACACACATCGCGCGCGGTACAAAACGTGCCCATACACGCGCAGTGCAAAAGGCAATCAAAGCGGCGTGAACGAGATATGGGAGAAAGGTACACCAGCTAGTTGAATTTTACCCCGCACGCAGCGCTCTCAGGTCGGCGTGATAGCGCCGCCCGGCGGTGCCGTTCTTGTTTATACGATAACGAAAAAATTTAGAAGGACGTTTAAGCTTCGCCTCTAAGAGTGGAGCGCCATAGCATTCAAATATCCCTGATTGCTTCTCTCACTTCCCGGAAACTGCAGCCTATGTAACCGTAAGGTTTTGCTAGAAACGCTGGCTGCGAACGCTGTGCCAGAAGAGGAGCTTTCTCTCTTTTTTTTTAATGGTGCTTCGAGGGAACGAGTGGGCCCCGCCCCTGCTACTAAGCAGGCCTCCAACGGCAGCTGGAAAAGGGATTTGTGTTTGAGTTTTCGCGTAACAGAATGATATTTTCTCGTATATCCAAATTACAATACATCGTTATTACATCTGTAGGTTGAGTGTAAGTCGTGCTTAACGAATTTTGTGACGCATGTTAATTTAAGATATTCAATTAGTTCTGTCCGCCTGTGCACGAGGCGGAAGGCATGCGTGGTTCCGGATGCGTGATTCGGGATTCTTCTTTCGGCCGCAGACGCCGACGCCGACGCCGGATTTTCTGTGGCACGGGGCCCTTAACTCTGTCGCGTTCAAGCCTTGTGTAATCAGATTGCACGCACTACCCGAATAGAGTTGAACATACAGGAATGCATGCGAACACGAGTGAATAAGCTGGAATGTAAGACGAATCATGTATAAAGCACGGACGCGTTTGACCCGAAGATCACGTTTCGACGAGCAACGACTGTGCTCGCCGCTATTGTGGCGTTTGAGCTTTACTTGCTTTTATTAACCCAAGTTAACTCATTAAAGAGTTTTCGTGATTTGCAGTTATGGCGCTCTCTGCCTCTTCACCGTCACTGTACGATGACACCACCTGTGACTACACTTAACACGAACGTAATCTCAGACAACCGGAAGCAAAAGCAAGGACATAAGCAACGACAGGCAGACAGCACGTATCAGTCGCCATTTGCAAGCTTCCTGCTCAAATTTAGGACGTCAAACATTGACCTTCTCCAAGGGGAGAAGCGCCATATGGCAATACCATACAGGTGGTTATGTGGTGCCTCTCATTACCAATTTGTTTTAAGTATGATAGGATATAAATTTTACGCCATGGAATATCTATGCGTCTTAGCACTTACCGTTACCAATAAGCGGGCACAAATATGCTGACAGCATGCCGACGCAGTCGCTATTATTTTAGTTCTAAAAGCAATGAGCCACACGGAAAAGCTCGTATTTGGATTCTTGGGCTCGTTTTACAAGGCAGACATGATAAGAAAGAAAACACTAAACTATACCTCCGACTCGCGCACCGTAAGCCGTTTTACACCTTTTTTAAGATTAAAGGAACGCTAAAGTGATAAATGATTTCTTCTGCATCAGTAAATTACCGTTCTACAACACCAAAAACACCACGCTTACAACGCTAAGACGTTTCGTAAGCCAGAAAAAGCGCAAAAACGAAATACGGGTGGCAACGCCTACTGAAGTTCCCGCACTTGGGGACTGAGACGTCTTGGATTTTGATGGAATCTTCTAGGGCTTACTAATTATATATAGCGGTACAGATTCACTACATCGTGTTCTAAAGGAACCAAATATTAGACATGGCAAGTTTCGGGAACCTTTATTCAGCCTACGCAGCCCAAATGCGAAAACATACTTTGGAATCCCTGATGTCACGCTGACGTACCGGCACTGGGGTTGCGGCACGAAATTCAAATACTGATGCTTGGACCTTCATTTTCTCATCTAATAATCAAACTATCTTTTAGTGACTGCCTGCAGGGTTCTTAAACAATGCTTCATTAGTCTAAACTGATTTATTGTTTCGCTTTAGTATCCCTTTAAGAGTGCGGATTGGTCTATCGCTCACGCCCTTACACCAATAAAGGTACGACGGGGTCACTTATAAAGTGAAAAGCCTTTTAAGAGTGTAAATCAGTTTACAGTGCCAGGCAGCTACTTGCCTTCCAAGTTGGATACTATGTATTGAAGCGCAATTTAGCATAGTAACAATTTAAAATGCAAACGTTACGCAAAATTTTAAGTACAAAGATGCGATGATAGCTATACAAGATCAAAATTTAAGACACCTGGACAACTCACCAATTCGGCTGTACGCTTCGGTACAAAAGGTAGCGTGCTGCTCGTAGGGAGCTGGTATGCATGAGGCAAATGCGCTGCTGCTTTTATATTTTGAGTCGACTGCAAATAAGTGCGCAAGATAAGACGTATTCACGTATTCCTAATTTATTCATGAAACGCCTATACCCTATAAGGAAAACATTTCAGTCATATTTAGTCATAGCGTTGGAGCTATGTGCCTTCTTCTAGTTTTTGGCGTTACTGTAGGTGTAGCGTTTCAGTACAAACATAGCAGTTTGTTTACCAACACGTCACACTCCAGGGAAATTTCAAACTGCTGATGCAGAGAATGTCAAAATTCAAGGGACTGTCTTAAGCGAACGTTACTGACAGGCTGCAAGTGGTGACGTCTGTGCATGTATTTCGGGCGTTGCAGCAGATAGTGCAGTGACGTGTAACAACTGGTGCGCGATGCAGCAGTCGTTTGCAGCGTTCCTCTCGCAAGATGGATTTTCGCCTTAAACATTAGTCAACAAAGGGTCGTGCTCCCACCACCATTATCGTCATAACTGTCGCGGTGTTCTTGTTCTCATCCCAATGTCGGTGTCGTTGTCTTATTGTGGTTTTCACTGCGTCGATTTGGGGAACCCAGAAAAATTGCAGGTACTTCACATAAAGCTAGGAGTAGGTTTTATTGAAGAGTCTCTAGCCTGCTACGCCTCACTGGGGGTAAGGGGAAGGGTGAGATACAGGGAAGGGTAAGAGACTGGTGATTATGTTGTTGTGCAACGAGTTGTGCAACGTTGTCCAATACGCGGATGCGCGCTGTGTACACAATACACGCAGGAGTAATCTTGTCCACGAAAAACATTATCGCGCAAACATATTTCGCACTGTCTGCACGTCTCACAGGTTCTGGAGGCGATCGTCTCAACCAGTCTCAAGTAGAAAGTTCAAGAGTGACATTATGGTGCGTTGGGCATGGTCAACCCTTCTCCACAAGCCTAAAATCTTTTCTTCTGAGAAGGGGCGGGAGCCCAAGTACTCAATACTAGACTTAAGTGTTCTTCGCTCAGCCGAATATTGAGGGCACACTCAAAGTACGTGAGCTATTGTCTCGGGAGTGTGACAGACGCTACAGTGAGGCTCCCAATCTTGTCCAATCTTGTGAAGGTATCGGTGAGTGTAAGTCACACCCAGCCTTAATCGATGGATGAGTGTTCCCTGGCCTATCCGCCACCGAGGAGGAAGCCGGAATCGCAAACTAGTTTCAAGTCCATGGAGGCGCTCTTGCCGACGTACGGGGTTGTCTTAATGTCGCGCCATAGAGGTTTTGATGGAGCAATGGAGCAAGGCCTTGATATCACACCATAAAATTAAGTTTTATAATCTTCCCGTCAGTGTGTACCTTTCTTGCCCCTCGCGTCAGCCTGTTCGTTTCCAAATATTCCACAATGGCTAAAAATCCACTGAAGCGCTATGGTATACCCGGATTAAGATGCCTCAGCAAGCAGGGACAAGATGTCACAAACCAGAGGACTGTATGTGGTTCAGTGATTCATATAATTGCTGATGAGTTGCAGTGCTGCTTTTCAGTCACACAACAATGTCCATTTCTCGAGGCTTTGTTGCAGTATGCAGCGGATTGCTTCTGGAACTCCGGTCAACTGAGCAGCTGCAGATGACGTTCTTTATCCTATTTTGAAGGGTTGCGATATCCCCATTCCAGTATAAACTGCCGCGGAAGATATATGTGTTACAAAACCATCTGCAAAAACGTGTTTAGTATAGTCATACACGTAAGCAATGTAGGGTAATGCGAAATGCTTGGGCCCAGCAAGCGGCATTTTCGATTTCTTGGTTATTCCGGGGATTGAGAGTCTCACCGTTGGCTTTGCCATCGTCCAGAATGGAACTTCCGTTATGCCATGCGGCTCGAATATAAAGGAGATCTGCAGCGCGAATAATTGCTGCCGTGTATGTAAGTGACGAGGTGGAGGCATCACGGAAACCTTTGGTTGTTCATATCAATAGTTCAACATTACCATGAAATACACCTTAATAGAAAAAAAATATGGCAACAAATTCCGCAATCTTCCTTTGGTATTACCAACACTAACAAATTTTCTCATAGCGTAAATAAAGACAAAATCTCTTTCCCAGCAATTACTTTGGGCCTTGGAGAAATTTGCCAGTAAATCATGAGGCTTGCTCGTGGAAGACTGTAATCGAAAGAATTTGAGATCTTGGTGCCGCGAACGTGCGGCTGATTATCGTACTATTATTTCTTTCATGTTAATCTTGTTTCCCCAAAAAAAGAAGTATTGGGCATGAACAGTGTATGGCTGGCTAAGTACCCAGTACACAGTGCTAAGTACCCAGTACAGAGTGGAAACCAATCTGTTACCATCGTGAAGCAATGGCTCTCAAAAGGAGCTTTTTGATTATACCAAGAGGCATGTGAAGGCTGTCAGCACTGTATAAATCATTGACGTACTTCCGACGAAATCTAAACCCATGCATAGTACAGGAATACAATAGTACAGAATAGTACAGGACGTTCCTGCAATAGTACAGGAACGTGGCGTCACACAGTGTCGCGAAGAGCGCTACCCAAGGTGCCAATTTTATCGCTGACATGTAAAGCAGACGGTACTGCCGAAAACAGCATGGCACGATCAGCACATTTCGCGCAATTTCGGCAAGTTTTGCGTTAAGTAACACTTGCTACGTTAAGGCACTATTGAATACGCCCCCTTCTGCATGACACGTAAAGGATGTAATTTCAACGCAAACTTCTGCGCTCAGCGAAGAATATTGGGCGAGACAAAGTATTTGCCTAAATGCATCAGAGACACTCGCGAGACGGCCGCATGCAGTTATGTGGGAAGGCGTCAAAAAATAATGACCCGTCGGTATTTTCGCAGATAGTAGCGCGTCGTAGCTTCTTGCCTGCTGACTCTGACTTGGAATCATATATGAATTAGAAGATGTAGAGCACGACACGAGCCTGGTGTTGCGGCCCGGGCGTGGTCTCCCCTCGAATGACCGAGCTTCGCCCCGCCCCGCTGGAGGAACTCTGTGCCTACATGTCCTAAAGATGACATTTAAAAAGGGGTTTGCCAAAGTACCACCGTGGCTCAGCGGCTGAGGTGTTGCGCTGCCGAGCACGAGGTAGCGGGATCAAATCCCGACTGCCACGGTGGCATTGCGACGGGGGCGCGCCCGTAACATGTGCACAGAGGGCACGTTAAAGATCCCCTGCGGTGAAATCATTCCGGAGCCCCCACTACGGCGTGCCTCATAATTGCATGCAGGTTTTGGCAGTTCGAACCGCAGAATTCGTTCAAAGTGATGCGCCAAGCAGGCATTACAATAAAGGTGCACGGACAATAAATCACAGCAAAAAAAATAACCCTTAATATTACAAGACCTAATAAAAGCAGTGCCTGAGTTACGGGAGTCTTAAAATGATAATTTCCATTTTTTAGCACGGATATGTTATGCCAGGCCTCACTGAAAATCTGTACGATGTACCTACGTCACGCAGTCAACATCCCGGAAACAAGAGCGATGCAGCAACGGGCATTTTGGGCCGCTGTGGTTTAGGGAAATAGGCATAAAAAATCAGAATGGTTTGCGTTATTAAAAAACTTGTGCTCTTGACGATGTTTATTGCAATGCGGATATTTAGGCCTCATTTCTTTTATCACCGAGTAATCCCGTAAAAAATATTTCTGAAAGCTTGGGCATAGCAGTATAATAGATGGTAGTCCTTGGAAGAGTGTTTTATGTTGAGAGGAAGCTTTAGCTCGGAGGCTCCTATCTAAATACATGGGAAAGAAGAAGTTGTTTTTCTCAGCAATAATTACACGAAATATGATGACGTATGGTGCATTTTAAAGGAAACGTTTGTGACTGTTGGCGGCGAGTTTTCGATTTTGGTCGCGAACTCTTTATAGGAATTGTTCAAAATCGCGTTTCCAGAAAACGACACTATTAAGTTTACAACTCTGTAACTCAGCAACAAAAACCGCTATCACAATTCTGTGCATTGCCTCTCATAGTACAACTAGAATGGGCAGAATTTATGTACTATAAATAGTTATCAAATTGACTACGAATATGTGAGTCTTGCAAAACCAAAGTAAAAAATGTAACAAGTTCACGTAACGTATAAGTTGATCAATCAAATTTATTCGGCTTGGATGAAATAACGGATGCAGATTACAAAACGTAGATATCTGTTTTTGGTGCAGAGCTAGAAATTTGTAAACTTCGGGCTTCTATTTTAAATGCGCCAGCATTTCCATGCCTACCCAGCAAGAAATTTGTGCGTCCGTCACATAAGAAGAAAGCAATGGCTCATAGACCCTTAAACAATGGTTCCTACCCCCGTAAGCTATGACTCATACTACCGTAAGCAAGCGAAAAATTCAATCGCTCATACCCACGTAAGGCAGAGGCTACAACCGGTTATATTGGTCTCGTCATGGTTGATAATGGTTCGACGCGGATGGATAAGGTGCGAAATTACGATAAAGGCTTATAATAGTCGGAGCAATTCAGATAACGTTAATAAAGACCGATAAGGGTTGATAAAGGTGGGCTCGAGTCCGATAAGGTTGATATCAACCTATATCGGTTGATAAGGGTCGGATGCAGTTTGATAAGGTTGATAACAACCGATATGGGTTGATAAGCGTTTATACTTGTCGGATCAAGTTTGATAAGCTTGATAATGACACTGGGCTGCGCGGAGATGAGCAAGACTTAGTGGTAAAATGCTTACGCATACTTAGACAACTCCAGTGGAGTAACTGCATCAGCTTTTTTTACAGCGAAGCTGTTTATGGCTAGGTTGTGGTGGATCTCATCTCCGTGGACATAGTCCAACAATTTTTCATACGTGGGCCGATCTTGAAGATAGCGCAATGTCGGGCCAACCCGCGGCGGATATGAAGCGGGCGTTAAGCACTCCCCATACGTAGGCCTACCCGGAAGATAGTGCAACGCCGGGCCAACCCGCGGCGGACCTGAAGCAGGCGTTAAGACTGCCCATACGTGGGCCGATCCCGAAGATTGTGCAATACCGGACCGACCGGTGCCTGGAGTGCAGTTTACCGTTAAGGTGCCCACATTCACAACTTCGCTGGGCATGCTCCTTCACAGCGTGGAAGGGAACGGAATTTTTAAGCTGACCGATTTCTGATGAAGTGTTTTTAAATTCCAAGCCTTCCATCTAAATTCTGCTTCAACACTCACTAGGATGACTCTTTTCCTTTCAAATGCAACAAATTTCAATAAAATTGGTCAAGTCGGTATCTCAGGAAAGTGTTGATGCGTTTTACAGTTATTTGAATAGGTGACATCAAAGTAGGGACCCAGCTAAAGCCCCTCTTCTAAACTCAGTCGGGCATCTACGGGCGCGGCGTTCCTGGAGCTCTTTCTCAGCCGATTCGGGACAACCGACAATGCTGGTTGGTGCCCCGTCTGCTCACGCCATTTTCACCCTTCTCCTCATCGTTGGAACAGACACCAGCCGTCCGTTTAACGGTCATGTTATGATAATTTTTTGACAAGTGACTGGCGTCATTCTGACAAGACATTTCCATGGCTGTGAATAAGAAGGGAAGGAGAGAGCCACAAGTACCACATGAAAAAAGAAACCCAGGACACCTAAGCACTTCTTAGGAGTTGTGAATGCGAAAGCATTAGTGTCTAATTGAACACTCCTGAGAGGATCTTCGAGCTTGACGCTTTGAGTAATGTACCATAGTGTTACGGTGCTGCCCGAGCCTGCAACTAGCAGCAGCCTGCGATGCCAACGCCGCATGCCACCAACGTCTTGCGCAACGAGAGACCAAGCAAGCAGCAGGTATGCAGCAGTAGAGATAAGACAACGAGAGACGGACAGCGCACTGGCGTGTGAGAGCGAGGGGGATGTGGCGTTGCGGAGCTGCCCTCCTGCAAACTAACACGTACCCACACTTGTCTCGTCTACACGCAATCTCCCCAGACAGTTATACGTCCCGGACATGTCCCTGGTGCAGCAACCACACAGCGACACTCGCGCACATAACACACAAATGTACCGACCGTCCGGGCGACGCAATTTCGCCACGAGTCACAACACACACACACTCACTACGTGGTCTTGGGAGGCGAGACTCTCCGAACTGGACCTGGGAAGCCAACTGGCAACCCTCGACCAGGCCCGGCGAGCCGCGATCGCCAGTGAAGCCCTGTCAGAGGGAACCACCCAGGAATAAACCGCGCAACAGTTTCTGCAATAATAAAGTTCCTCCTCCTCCCCTCACGCAACACCTGGTACACTAACGAGTGTTGCCTTTCGCCCGCTCTGCTCCGTCTAGGTGCGCCGTGATGTGGTGTCGAAATCAATGGCAACGTCAGTTTAGGTGCCGTTTCGCTGCTGCAGACGACAGACGCCGGCTTTTTCGCTCAATGGGTCGGTCATTTGACGCTTTAGCGTCAAAAGGCTCGGGATAATAACGGAATCGCTCGGGATAATAACGCCATTCCACTGGCTGCCTGTGGAGTACGTCATCGTGTGCGCCCCAAAAAATGACGACGTGCTGTGATTGTTACAATGATATGCTTGGAAATACGGGTGTCAAGATATCTCCTGTTGCTTACTTCAGAATTCTTTAAAGAGTGTGTATATGCGCGCGCTCGACATGCTAGTCGGTGCTCTAGCGGCGCACTTTTGGCGTATACTACGCGAACCGCTGCATCGTCTCTAACGGGAAGAGGGAAGAACCATTTTTTTTCTACTTAAATGCTAATCACCGACCTCGAAATCCCGAAAAGTTCTGAAATCCTGAAAATACCCTGAAATCCTGAATCACTGCAGAAACTTCCCAGTGGAACTTATCAGGTAACGCGTTAGCATTACTTCCAGTTGCTCATCTTGCACTCATGCAATGAATTATTGATAGAGTGGCCGAGTGGCGGAAACCACGGCTCACTGTGTCGAGGGTGACCCAATGTGCTGCAAGTATCGCAAGCACCTGTTGCAATTACATAATAGGTGAAACCTGTTATTCGAAATTATTCTGATTGGGCGAAATAAATGTAATCCTAAATAATATGAATCCTGGTTAAACAATAATGTAATATGAATAAATCTTTATTACCCCATTGATCTTGATTGGGTGGGAGTGATGTAATCGCAATGAATCTTAATGAAGCTGAAGTCATCTCAATTACTTCTATAAACTACTGATTAGCATTGATCAATTGAATGTCAATCAATAAAAACAGCCTTAATTATCTTGCGTATAATTAATGATGTATACTTCATTATACTCACATATATAAACTTCAAGCCTAATTACTTTAAACTAAATTAGCTTTAAATAACTTTTGTTATGTAGGAGATGGCACGTCATCATGCCATATTCTCACCAAACAATTCGATACATCTTATATCTGCAAGTGCACACGCTCTCACACCACTGAATAAAATACTATATACTAATACTAATATTAATATTATACTAATGCTCCCCTATGGCGTAGCTGTGGCTTCCAGAGCGTAGTTGCGTCCTTCATCTTTGCGGTAGTGCTTTCGTCTGTTTTTTCTCCTTTCTCGTAAGCTGAAGAGTTTTGATTGGCTTGTGGCTTTCCCACTGCTTGAGTGCAGGGCTATCCGTCAACACGCAGAGTGTTACTGGTGGGGATGAGCGCGGGTTATGCTGACTAATTCCCACGGAAGCCTGTCCGGCTATTTATCTATCTGGCGTCGAAAAATCAGTTTTGTGTTTAGGTTGCGTCATCACTCGATATGGTCACGTGACAATGCCGTTGCACGTAACGTAATGTTAGACATGTTCATGTCATCATGCGATGTTTAGTAGGATAACTTCATCACGTGTCGTTTGACGTGATGATGCAATCACGTTACGTCATTCAGCGCCGATCCATGATGGCGTCCATGATGCCTCTTGAAGAAGTGTGCTACTTCTCCAAGCGACATCACACGATTTCATGAGGCGATAACGTGACGTTGCGATGCCGTTATCACGCAACGTAAAGTTTCACGTAATGATGTCATCACGAGAACTTTGGTCTGAAAACGTCATCATGCGACATTTGAGGGGATGATGTAATCAAGTTTCGTCATGATATCAAACATGACGTCGCTACTTGGTCAAATGTATTTAGGTACCATCGAATATTAGCGCCGGATTATCCGCTTCATTTGTTACATTATGACTTCGTATTTATAAAGAATGCAGCAGTTGCAGTGGTGGTTTTCCTCAGCTTCACTGGACATCCACTTCCGCAGGGTGGAATGACGAGACATTTTTTTAAAGTCAAGCAGCCATGTTTAAAGCAAATCTAATTGGTTTATAGCAAGCGTACTTAAACTCGAACCTGGTCACCATCTGTCAGCGCAGCTCACGCATGGACATGCAGAGACTCCAGCTTGGTGACGGGGCAGCTGGCGACAAAAGACATGACTAGTGGACACTGACGGCCAGCTTGTGGTAACATACTGAGTTCTATCAGAGCCGTTCGCTCCGCCTCTTCCCGCAGGCCCTTGAAGAAATGCCTGCCACTGCAAAACGCTGCAAATTTTGACCCATACACCAGAATTTTTCGGTATGGTCCATAGACCAGAATCAGTAACTATGGAAAGTTTACAGCATTTTAACTGTGGCGCTTAAAACGCGGCAAACGAAATGTTTTGTTTTCACCACATTATGGCAAGTTGAGCACTGAAGCGTGTTAAATTACATTGGTGCTTTCACATGTACGGTCTCTGACGCGGTTTTAAAGAAATAACTAGTTGCTAGTGACGCTATGTGAACTGGTTATCCGAGCTCAAACTTTGCAACGGCATTTATTGCAGGAACCGCAACCACTGTATACATTTTAGCAATACTATTTGATAATGTTGAGATATTGCACCGGCTTTGTGAACGGCAATAAACGAAACGGTTGAGCCAATACATTTTAACCACCTTAACTTCCATGAGGAATTTCGAAAACTTTATGTAAAATGCATCTTCCGCAATTATTTTGTAGAAATATCACATCAACATTACCCATAGCGTAAGTGAAGGTCTCATCGAATAAAAGAGCAGAAAACATGATGTCATATTTACATGCCTGAATATTATAAAGTAGTCCCACTTTTTTTGCCATGACCAGTTAAACCACCCTTGGCAGTTAAGAATTTAAAGTGATCGCTTTGAATGAAGATGTGGCAATTGTTTGTGTAATATCCTTCCCACAGGAAACCTAGGCTTTCTACCTCTTTATAAAAATAAAATGAGTAGCGCTCCAATCTCGCTGAGCGCTTTTATTTCGATTACAGCCCTGTTGTCGAGGCTCCGACTCCTTAAGTGCGTTGCCGTTAATTTGCGCCGGGTATCTCTCTCTGATAAGCGCACTTTGAAGTTCTTCCTAGATACGAATGAATTTGCTATCGGCAAATCATACACGCCAAAATCGAACTCCATTACATGGTAAAATGCTACTGTTGCTGTGATTTGTCCCGGAAATTAAAATGCTGATATTTATAGTTTTGTTCGCTTTAAGGTTCGGTCGTTAATTTATTTTTGCACATGGTTATCGTGATGAAAAGAACGTTGATTGTGACGCCTGAATAACAGTGACAAGGAATGAAGAAACAAATAACAAACATGAAGCTCTGGTTCATTATGGCGCCAGATTGGAAAAATACCGATGAAACATCTGAGGCAAAAAGTCCTCAGATCACGATTCGCAAAAAAGGGTGTCTTTTATTAAGCCCATATCAATATTGAGGTATAGCAGTGCAGGTCGTCGAGCGCAAGTCGTTGAGTTCAAAAAATAGTGTATGCAGTGCAGCTGACCTTTGGTTCCTCAGTTGGTTTCTCAAACACATTCCGTTTGCTCTAGAACACCCTGGATGTCATCAGCGTCAAGAATATTAGCCTACAATGACGACCTCCTTGACGTAGTTGGGATATGTTTTCATTAGAAGTGCCGCTGACAGGCATAGATGACGTTAGGGTGGAAGAGTGATTGTCTACTGCAACGAAGCACATTGACGCAGTTGAATATCAAGGCAGATGAACCCGCTCGAAGTCAGCGAGGAAAGCCAGGGCGTGAGCATGGTATACCGCTACGAAGCATCTGCCACCACCAGAAAAATAATGATGGAGGACTTTGGCGGTGAGGGTAATAACACACTGCTTAAGGATTGAAAGTGATCGCTTCGACTGAAGATGTTTCAATATTTTTCGTAATATCATTCCCGTAGAAAACCTAGGCTTTCTACCTCTTCATGAGAATAAAATGAGTAGCGCTACAACGTCTTTGAGCACTTTTTATTTTCGATTACGACCCTGCGGTCAAGGCTCTATGCATTTTTGACTGCGTTGCCGATAATTTGCGCCGGGTATCTTTGTCTGATAAGCGCGCTTTGAAGTTCTTCCTAGATATGAATGAATTCGCTATGGACAAATCATACACGTCCAAATCGAACTCCACAACTTTGTAAAATGCTAATATTGGTGCGATTTGCCCCGGAATTTAACATGTTCATATCTATAGTTTGATTCGCTTTAAAGTTGCATCGTTAATTTATCGTTGGACATGGTTATCATGACGCAAAAAAAGAAGTTGATTCTGACGCCTGAATAGCAGGGATAAGGAAAAAAGAAATAGACAAAATACTCAAGCTCTGCTTTATTATGGTGACAATATCGATGAAACATCTGAAGCAAAAGGTACTCAGATCACAATTCGCCAAAAAGGGAGTCCTTTATTAAGCCCATATTAATATTGAGGTATTGCAGCGCACCTCATTGGGCACAAGTCGTTGAGTTCAAAAAATAGTGTATGCAGTGCAGCTGACCTTTGGTTCCTCAGTTGGTTTCTCAAACACATTCTGTTTGCTCTAGAAGACCCTGGATGTCGTCAGCTTGAAGAGTATTAGCATACGGTGATGAACTCACTGACGTACTTAGGATAGGTTTTCATTATCAGTGCCTCTAAGGGCACAGATGACGTTAGCGCGGAAGAATGCTAGTCTATACCAAGGCGAATGAACCCGCCCGAAGTCAGCGATGAAAACCTGGAAGTCACGTTGTATACCGCTACGAAGCATCTGCTGCCACCAGAAACAAAATGATGGAGGACTTTGGCCGTGAAAGTAACAACAAACTGCCCCCGTGTAGGCGAAAAATATCCATAAAGTTAGCTGTACAATGCGGCAGAAATTTAAGCACGAACTAAGTCCACACCATCTCCGAGCAGAGCTACATAAGATCTGCTCTCCCTGAAGTGCCAGCATTTATTGCGCAAATAATATTCATAGCCAAGATAACCAAACCGAACCTGATAGCCGAGTTGTGGAAAGATCTACTGAAGTCAGGACTGCAATTTGGCACTGCGAATAAAACAAATGCCTTGAAGTTCCTTTGAGACATCGATAACCTTTACAATAACAAACGTGTGATTGTACGCGTGGATAACAAGCGTGTGATTATACTAGTAGATTTACAACATCCCCTACACCAAAACTACAGCTCTTTTCCTGCATTTTAAAAAGCGCTTGATCACTGTTGTTCTTTTTCACTGTGGTTCCTTTTGATATATTCGATATTAGCAACGTGAACGCCTATAAACGCTCCCGATTCTCTCTCTTGTTATTCTTCCGTGAAATCCCGCACTAAATTCAACAGATAAATTTCCGGAAAATTGGGGGAACGAGCCTGGGAAGCCTCCCCTCTCTACACGGCTAAACCCCTGTGCCGACGAATGCAGGCTTCACACTTCGTTACTTTGTAAATGGTCAGCACACGTATTAGGCTAAACCTAGTGTTTCTGACTCGGAACGACTTTGTTTACTTTGCAGACGCAACACTAAGGCCTTATAAGTAATAAAAGAAACCGTATTAAAATTATCCGACAGCACGATTTGAACACAAATCTCTAGCGCACAAGTATGATATTGAAGCCATTATGCCATGGATGCATGCGTCGAAAACTGGCAAAGAATACCTTTTCTCGCGAGCAAGCCAGCGCGTTTTGGCGCCGTTTGATTTGGGCATATCGTCACTTCCGCTGCAGCTAACAGCAATTGCGTATGTTCGTCAAGCCTTATAGCCACCTGAGTTACGTACAGATGGTTGTGAAATTTATGCCAAAGGCAGAAAAAGCGTTATAAACAAACGTGCTGCTCTTGATTCCTAATATTCATGACTCCAAAACAACACTTCCTATGCACACACTCATGGTTCATGATTCAAATACACTAAGAATGTTTAACTTTACGTAGGTGTCAAATGGAGTTGAGTCTGCATAATATATTTTTTACTATGAAAATCCGTACGAAATGTGCAGCTTAGTGAATTCCTCCACGAGTATGTTGTGTGCTAGTAATCAGTCACCTGTTTCTTTGAAATACTGATGTGGTTTACGTGGGCTGCAACTCTGTTCTCTCATGCACTATAAAAAAATGTGTAAGTTCTGACACGTCTGAGTATGCGCATAGCTACATCTGCATAAGTTTGTGTAGTGGCAGTCACCATCGGTGGCTATATTAGATCATTTAATCGCTTGTATTTATTTGTATAGTTCTGAAATTACACGACGGTAGAAATTAGAGGGTAAATGCGCTACGTCCGTCCACGTCGTGTCCTTCCTGAATATCGTCTGTGCAAAACTGAGCGCAATATAACCGTGAACGTTCTCCAACTAGCCCCCTTCATTGCTTTACTAAATGCAGATAAGCATTGCCATGGAGCAAACTGGAGCTAACAATGGCATAACACGAAACTAAAATGTTCCCCGAAGTCGAAGACGCCAAGTTTATGTAAACAATGCTCATATATCATCAAGCGTTGTACCGCTACAGCAAAGTTTCATGGTATGAAATGCAGAGGGCTCGACCTGAGGTACATGCCTCCAGCCAGCTACTCTGCGTTGGAAGGAGGGGAAGAGGGAAAGAAAGAGGCGTGTGATGGGTGACGATGACCATAGAAGGAGTATTTATTAACAAGCTATTTGGTCTAATCAAAGCCTGCAGGCCAGGCACGTACATTTTAAAAAGTCAAATAACGTCTGGATAGCCTTAAGAGGAAGCTTTAGCTCGGGCACAACCCCAATGCCGCCTATTTAAACAAATGGAAAACGCAGAAACGCTTTCCTGAGATAACCACCAGCCCAATTTCAATGAATTTGTTGCATTTGGAAGAGAAAATTAATTCTAGTGAATGGCGGAAGTCGAATTCCGTTTTATTGTCTGAATTGATGCAATGGAATTTTCAAATATTTGTAAGATTGAAAAAATATAGAAGAACGAAGTTTACAAATTGGTAGCTCTCCACTTAGAACAGATATCCTTCTTCTGTAAACTGCATCCAATGAGCATCCACAGGGGACAAATTTTATATGTGAATTTATGTCTTACGTCGGTTTGTTACATTGTTTCCACAGGTTTTGCAAAAGCTCTACTCACAAATAATAGGTTTATTTTAGGGCCATGTGTCGTATATACGAATTTTGTCCGATTCAGGGGCCCTATAACGTAATACTATTTCAATATGTTTCTATTCCAATCTCCTGACGTCAAATTTGCGTAACCACCAACGCAAGCACCGGGTGGTCACCCGCAGGGTTGTCTGAACAGACCAATCAAACGCTCTCCTCGTTCATAGGAGGTCACTTTTGTTTGCTTAAAAAACGAATAACATTGCCTACACTGAGCGGCTTGTCGTATCTAATTGGCTGAAAAGAGGCGAGGAGAACACTCAAGTGGAGAGGGATTCGATGGGGCCGAGCCACTGCACTGAAAGTCGATAACCGGATGAAGAGGGTGGTGCCGGCGTCTACGATTGGTCGGCTTTCCCTTACTTAGCTTGCGGTGGCTGGTCGAAAATCGCGGCGGCATGCAGCGGAAGCTCAAGAATTACGCTAAGACGGACCCTCAGCAAAGAAGAGTTGGAAGAATGAGGGGGTAAACGTGCCGGAAGTGCTCGAAAACGTTACACTGCCACGCAAGAAGTTTTACTATACGCAAATATACCAATGCTCTCCGGCAGGTGCGAGTAGCCAGCGTCTGAGCGATCGGCGGCAGCCATCTTCTATTCCTTTCGGAACGGGTCAGCCTGCGGCTATTCCGAAGAAAATTCAGTTTTCTTCGGCATATTATTGCATCTTTATCGCGTACACGTCACTTTGACGCGGTTAGTTCTTGCGGTTTTGTGACGTAGCGTGACAGGCAGGTGAAGTGGGTGCAGCCCGAAAACTTTTTACCAATAGCCGAGGGCTAATGGCGAAAAGGGGTCGAATCAGAAATAGTTGTTTTTCTTTTTTTCTTCCAAATCATGCATAATCTGTGCGTACGCATCATATCAGATGGGGAGATATCGCGGTTTTCGTCACGTCGCGTGACAGACAGGTGAAGAGGGGGTGGTCGAAAAAAGTTTTGACCAATCGTGGAGGGCTGATAGCAGAATTGGAATAGAAAAGTTTGGAATAGTTTTACGTTATAGCGCCCCAGATGTACTATCACGTGCAACTTACTGAATCATTTCTTATTCCACAGTTATAGAGTTGCAAACTTGATGGTTTTGTTTTCTCCGAATTTGCGATTTCTGTCAATCTTTATTAAAAAGTTGACGTCCCAAACAAAAAATTCGCAACCAACAGGCATTCGATTTTTCCCCTTTAAATGCAATAAACGTCATCAAATTTCTTGCACTGGTAGACGAGAAAAACAATTTCTACTTCCCCATGCATTTAGATACAAAGCCCCGAGCTACAGCTTCCTCTTCAATCTCGATTTACCGTCCGGCCAAGGGCCTAAAATAGCGTCCCACGGGCAACGGTGGGCTGTCGCGTCACGTAAGGTCATTTCTCAACTTTTGACACTCTTCCACGTACTCAGGGCAGTCACAAAGCACATTGGGTATATTCTCATTCACATTGCACATCTCACAGTATGGTGACTCGGTACGTCACATGGGGTGCACGTACCCGGGCGTAAAGACAACGCCCAGCCTAAGTCGCTGCAGGAGACTGCCACAGCTGCATTTAACTTTGGGTGGTAGCCGAAATTTCATAGTATGTTCCAATCTTTGGAGCCGTCTGTGGTAAATGTTCTGCGAAAGTCAATGTGTGTAGTGGTTTACATGTTGATCAAAATAGCTACAAGAGTTTGTCGCGTTTACATACTCATGAGTGTCAATGGCATTTCAAGTCTCTCAAGGTACGAGCTCGCGCGTGCGAAAAGTCGAAAGGGCAAGAATTGTTCATGCATTCCAAGCCTGTGCATTTGTGCTCTTTGACGCACTCGCGCTCTTGAGCCCGTCATTCATTGTTTCATTGCTCCTCATGTGATATGACGTGTACGCACTGATTATGCGTGACTGGACCGATAAAAAAAATAGTTATTTCTGATTTCCCGCATTTTCGCCATTAGCCCCCTGCTATTGGTCAAAAGCTTTCGGGCTGCACCCACATCACGTGCCTGTCACGCGACGTCACAAAACCGCGACACCAACCACGTGAAAGTGTCGTGTGCGCGTTAAATAAGCATTAATATGACGAACAAAACTGAATTTTCTTTTAAAAGACGCATGCTGCCCCTTTCCGAAAGGAATAAAAGATGGCTACCGCTGATTGCTCAGGCACTGGCTACTCACACCTGCAGGAGAGCATGGGTTTCATCATCATCATCATCATCAGCCTGGTTACGCCCACTGCAGGGCAAAGGCCTCTCCCATACTTCTCCAACAACCCCGGTCATGTACTAATTGTGGCCATGCCGTCCCGGCAAATGGGTTTATTTGCGTATAATAAAACTTGTTGTAGTGGCCGTGTAACGTTTTCGAGCACTTTCGGCACCTTTACGATCTCTTTCTGCCGAGTCTTGTTTGCTAAGAGTCCATTTTAGCGTCATTCTTAAGCTTCCGTTGCATGCCGCCGCGATTTAACACCAGCCACCACAAGCTAAATAAGGCAAAGCGTACCAATCCCAGACGCCGGCACCACCCTTTTCATCCGGTTATCAATTTTCAGTGCACTGGCTCGGCCCCATTAAATCCTTTTCTACTTCAGCGTGCTCCTCGCCTCTTGTTATCCAATCAGATAAGACAAGCCCCTCAGTGTAGGCAATGTTATTCGTTTCTGAAGCAAACAAAACTGACCTCTTAAGAACGATATTGGAATGGTTTTACGTTATAGGGCCCCTCCATGGCGAAGGCGAATTTGTATACCAACACATATGTACGTCTACCGTGGAGTGCGCAAGACAGAAAGAAACGCAAATTTGCCTAAGGGGAACGCTAGCACTGCTATCGTTCAGTCAACATGGTAATGATGGATAGTACATAGATTTGTCTGCGTTTGTGTTTCTGGCATCAGAGGTTCTTGTGACTTCGTTTGTCACGCTTCATCTGGCTTTAATGGTCTAAATTTTCAAGCAATCTATAAGTTATTTTGCAGCGCACAAGGCAGTGAGACTCTACGATTACGCATGATGGCGCATAATACCATTGCCTACATTGAGCAGTTTTTCTTATCTAATTGGCTGGACGAGACGAGGAGCAAGCTTAAGTGGAGAAGGTTTCGATGGAGCCGAGCCAGCACAGTGAAAGCAGACAGCCAGGTGAGAAGGGTGGTGCCGGCATCTGTGATTGGTCCGATGCCCCTTGCTTAGCTTGCCGTGGCTGATCAAAAATCGCGGCGGTGCGCAACGGAAGGTTAAGAATGCCTCTAAAACGCATCCTCAGCAAGGAAGAGTTGGCAAGGTGATGTCGTATACGTGCCGAAATGCCTCGATAGTGTCTTATTGTCACGCAAAAATGTTTATTATACGCAAATAAATCCTTGTTCACGGGCATGTGCGAATAGCTAGTGCCTGGGCGATCGGCGGGCAGCCATCTTCTATTCCTTTTGGAACGGGGTACTTCCCGGCGAGGAGTACCCCGAGTACTTCCCGGTAATGAGGAGGGAAGATAACCGATGGTCATTAAGGGTTACGGACTGGATCCCAAGGGAAGGGAAGCGTAGCAGGGGGCGGCAGAAAGTTAGGTGGGTGGATGAGATTAAGAAGTTTGCAGGGACGGCATGGCCACAATTAGTACATGACCGGGGTTGTTGCAGAAGTATGGGAGAGGCCTTTGCCCTGCAGTGGGCGTAACCCACTGATGATGATGATGATGATGATGATGACTTCCGGCTATTCAGAAAAAAATCAGTTTTGTTCGGCATATTGATGCCGCTTTAACGCGTACACGTCACTTTGACGCGGTGAGTTTTCACGGTTCTGTGACGTAGCCTGACAGGCAGGCGAAGTGAGCGCAGCCCAAGAAACTCTTGACCGATAGCAGAGGGCTAATGGCGAAAAATGCGTCGACTCAGAAATAATTATGCTTCTTTCGTTTGGTATAAACACGCATAATCAGTGTCACATATCGTATCAATGTGTCGCCGTTTTCGTGACGTCGCTTGACAGACAAGCTAAATGGGGGTGGTCGGAAAACCTTCTTACCAATCGGGGACGGCTGATTGCAGAATTGCGAAAGAAAAGTTTGCAATAGCTTTATTTACGTGATAGCGCCCTATGTCTGTGCGCCAAATTTATTCCCGTCCGCATTTAGAAAAGTACACATGGCCGTTAAATTCAAGACCACTTAGATAGAAAAAGCGTAATAAACAAATGGGCTGCTTTTTACACTAATATTCATAACTCAAAAACAACACTTCCTATGCACACAAACAATGTTAATGAGCCAAATACACCCAGTATGATTCGCTTTACGTAGGTGTCAACTAGAGTTTTGGCTAAGAATTTGCGTGAGAAAGAGGGAGAGAGAGAAAGGCAAAGAAAAGACAGAGAGGTTAACCAGAGATTATCTCTGGTTGGCTACCCTGCACTAGGGGAGGGGAAAGGGGATGAAATAGGTGAGAGACCGAAAAGGATAAAAAAGATTTTAAGAAGGAACTATACACACACAAACTCGTACACACGAACTGCTTCTGTGGGCACTGTCACGCAGCCCGTAAAGGCGTTTCTAGTATTACGCCGTGTCACCGTACAATCCTGCGTCACACAGTGTACAGTAACAATTTGCCAGGAAGTCCCGTGTCCTTTAAGTACAGCAGCAGCGCCTTCATAGCGGATCGCGCTGATGTTTGCGTCAGCCTGTTTCCAAGGATGTCGTTTTCTGTCATAGGGTGCTAGTCCAGTTTGACTAGGGTGGCTGAGAGGACTGGTCTTTGCGTGTTGCAACGAGGGCACTCACAAGGCAGGTGCGCGACTGTTTCATTGCATCCGCAGAAGTCACAAAGTGGGCTGTTGGCCATTCCGATAAGACAGGAGCACGTATTTGAAAATGGTACTGCAAGCCATAGACAGACAAGAAGGGTGCAGTCACGTCGTGGAAGCTCGGGCGGTATACGGGGCTGTAAATTGGGGTCCAGGGTATGAAGGCGTGCACTTCTGAACTCGGGTGACATCCACTGAGCTCATGTGAGGTCACGCGCAAGTGCGGAAAATTTTTTCGCTGTGTCAGCTCTCGAAAGAGGAATGGCATCCCAGCTGACGCCGTCATGGTCAGATAGGGCAGTTGCGTCTCCTCGATCATTGCCACAAATGCCACAGTGACTAGACAACCACTGATATATTATATCGTGTCCTTCGACAACTATGCGGTGGTGGACTTCTCTGATCTCTGCGACGAGCTGTGCATGTGATCCACGGCGCAGTGCTGAGAGCACACTCTGTAGGGCTGCCTTGGGATCACAGAAGACTGACCATGCATGTGGTGTTTCCTCCTGAATTACATCAAGAGCCGCACGCAGGGCTACCAGTTCAGCAGCTGTCGCTGATGATACATGTGACGTTTTTAGCTGTATTTTGACGCATATTGTTGGTACCACCACAGCAGCAGTTGAACTTGCAGATGTGACTGAGCCATCGATGTAAGCGTGTACGCGGCCACTGTGCACCTCACGTAAAAGCCCTAATGTGGCCTGCTTCAGGGCAAACGACGGCATTTTGGCTTTCTTCATGATTCCTGGGATGGTGAGGCGTATTTCAGGTCTGTGCAGGCACCATAAAGGTGAGAATGGTCGTGCTGCAGGTATGTAGTTCGATGGCAGGGAGGTACGATTGGCAACAATTGTACGACTGAAGGTTGCGTGTGCCTTTCTGCGGGTAGAGCGGCAAGATGGTGAGAAGGTAGACAGGCAACGTGTCGAATATGCACCCAGAGTGCGTCGGTTGTCAAGTACGTTGATATTGGGGGATCTTGAGCTATAACAATTGTTGCCGCTGTTGACGCACACCCTGGAAGACCGAGACAGGCCCTTAGGGCTTGAGCTTGTAGTCCCTGGAGTGCACGCAGGTTTGTTTTGCTGGCGTTACCAAGCACAGGGAGGCTGTATCTTGCGAAACCGAGAAAAAAAGCGTTATAAAGCTGCAGCATTGACCGCGCCGATGTGCACCATGACTTTCCGCCGAGAAATTTGAGGAGATGTATTATTGTCATTAACCTCTTCATTAGGTATAAAACGTGCGGGCTCCATGATAGGTCGCGGTTGATAATTACCCCTAAAAAGCGGTGTTTCAGTGCATTTGCAACTGCTTGCCCACTAACACTTACAGAGTAATGTTTCTTTGTCTTCCGAGTGATTGTAACAAGGCAGCATTTCTTTGAAGACAGCTCTAAGTTCTGTTTTCGCAAGTACAGTGATGCTAACGTAGCTGCCTTTCGTAACCGTACTCATACATGCAGTCGTGTTACAGCACACGCCCGAATGCAGATGTCGTCGGCATAGATTGATACTTGAACTGTGTTGGGCAAGCATCTGTCTAGGCCAACGAGCACTAGGTTGAATAGCGTGCCCCCCCCCTCAACACTCCGCCTTGCGGTACTCCACGGAACGTTTGTGTTGAGTCGTGGTGCCATCCTCGGTCAAGTCGAAGAAATATATGTCGGTCAAATACCTGCACAGCCATTGAAAAGTGCGACCACCGATCCCGGCTTCCATCAGAGCCTCGGTAATGGCATAATGTGCTACATTATCACAGGCGCCTTTTATGTCAAGGAATAACGCCGCAGTGAGTCGTTTCAGACGTTTCTGATGTTGAACAAAAGTGACCAAATTGATGAAATTATCTATGGATGAGCGCCTACACCGGAAGCCAACCACAGCACCTGGGTTCACGTTGTAATTTTCCAGCTACCCTTCCAGGCGCGTCAAATTCATTCTTTTCATTATTTTCCCTATGCAACTAGCCAGTGCGATGGGGCGGTACGATGGCAAATCTAACGGCGATTTACCAGGCTTGAGAACTGGAACCAAGCGGCTGCATTTCCACTCACGTGGAACCAGACCGCTGCGCCAAGACTCGTTGTAATGGTTTAGCAGCATGAGTCGTGCTTTCTGCCCAAGATTGGCGAGCGCCGCTAGGCCCATGTGACGAAGAGCGCCTGCAAGTGGCCAGTGCCGCTTCAGGCTCCTCCACCGAAAACATTACATCCATGCGGGAATCCCGTGGCGCAGGAGTGGTACATGGTGCAAGTGGGCGTTGGAGCTGCAAGCTGGCAAGTCTTGAGCGAAATTCTTCAGCAATGTCAATTTCTCCGGGACCTTGGCGCAAAGCGGAAGATTTGAAAGGAACACGCTGTTGCGGTGATACGCGAAGTCCACGCACGGTTCTCCATATCTGAGATAATCGCTGACGTGGATCCAACGACTCACATAAACGTTTCCATCTTTGACACTGTAGCGCATCAATGGGGCGTTGAATCTTCTTTTGCATCGGCCTTCCCTCTTCTTTTGCATCGGCCTTCCCTCTCATAGATCATGGATGGATTTAGTTCTCCTGTATCTTCTTTCAGCCCGCCGGCGAATTGATCGTAGCCGCTGCAGTTCGGCTTCAAATTCTTAATATTTCGGGAAAGGCTGGAAACCGCGCGTAGCCTCTTGCGTGCCATTTTGAATTTCGTGATCCATACTTGAATGGTTCCCTTGCTGACAAACTTCCTCCATGCGCGACCGAAACGCCTACCAGCCAATTTGTCGGATGGTCGTGCAGGAGCATTTATACAGTCCCTTGATCTTCAGGTACGTCGAAATATGGTCGCTTCCATGTGATTCGATGTCTGGAAACAATTGCACGTTTCTTTTAGGACGCCGAGAAACCAGGGTCGAGTCTAGGCAGCTGCTGTATGTAAGCCCGCGTAACTATGTCGGACTACCATCGTTGAGGCAGTAAAGGTCGTGCTGTGTGGCAAAGGATGCTAGTCTCCTTCACCTGGAGTCCGTCTTCAACCTAACCGAAAATGGATGGTGAGCATTCAAATCTCTGGTGAGAATCGTAGGGCCGGGTTTTGCTGATAGCAAGTCATGCAGTCATTTAGAGTCGAAGCCACTTGAAGTAGCAATGTAAACAGCGACAAGTGTGAACGTAAGATTCTTCGTTTTCACAATTAAACAAACGTACTGGATGTCGTCGTGAGGCGGGACTGCGTGCAACACGTATGTGAGGTCACATCTAATATATACAATGGCCTTGCTCACATCACCACAGGTAGAGGACATGAATGCCTCATAGTCAGAAATGCATATGACATTATTCACGTTCCGTTCGAAAATTACGAGGATGGGAAAACGATTTTCGAAGACAAGGTGTCTAAAATCTGAAATTCTTGATTTCAGACCACGGGCATTCCACTGCAGTAGAGATGCTTTCTTGATTTCCTTGTGGAAGGGCGGCGAGGTGCGGGACATAGTGCTATGCGATACTTTCAAGTACTGGAGTCAGCACGTCCAGTACTTGCAGTGCGCTACGAGCAGCCGGAGTGTCCATGTTCGTCAGTAGTAGACGCATGACATTGGTCAGCGATTTGAGCATAGGAATCACTTGTGAATCCTTGTCTCGCATTTGGTCCACTGAAGTGACATTTGACTTTAGGTGGCGAGTCATGTGCTGTGGCTCTGGCGCGTGGCATGTCTTCGGCAGTGCTGGCCACACCTCACTTTATAAAGTATGAAGAGAATGGCTGCTTGTTTCCTTGACATTAATGCTTGCTCTTACTGGAGACAGATGGAGCAGGAGGAGGCCTTGCCGGAGGAGACATTTCCCTTGAACCGGAAGAGAATTTCGTAGCTTTCGTGATGCCGCCTTACCGCTGCAGAAGCATCTCTGTGTGATGATCCTTCTCTGGCCATTTTTCTAAATTTCTGCTCTTGCTTTAGGCATGGAAAGTCTTTGAGGATGCAGCGTGCGAACCTTGACAATTTAGACACGTGAGCTCTGTTACACGGCAGTGTCAGTGTCTTGTTGTTCGGAACATCGTGGGCATATCTTTGTATTTCGGCAGACAGCACTCACATATCCAATTCTTTGTCACCTTCTGCACTGCAGTGGTTTGGGTACGAAAGGTCGTACCACATGCCGAAAGTGCCCGACCTTTACATGTGATCGTAGGTCGTCACTTTCAAGCACGAACCTTACACAGGTCCACTTCCCATGCGCCGAGTTTGTAGTAAGGCAGCACCATCTGTCGCAGGTTTGATTAAAATTGGCAGGTCGCTGTCGCTAATCGATGTGTCAATATCATAAATAACACCAGCCGTTGTTTCGTTGTCCTGCGGAATGAGGTAGTGGACATTGATGCTGCCCAGGAGCTTTACTGCGATCAAAGCATTGATTGCGCTTCCGTTACGGACATTAATAGCCAGGATGTTCTTTCGAGTATTATTTCTGATATCTTTGATTTCTCCTGAAACAAGAGCCTCCTCAGAAACGGAAATCGTTTGTCGATTAAGGCGGTTGAGGTTGTCGGCAGGTGTGTCCGGCACAAAAAGAATGGTGTTCGCCGATGGCCTTCGCTGTGGCATGAAGGTAGACTTACTTGACGAAGACCGTCCGCTGACGTTTCTTCTCTTGGCCTTCCGGTGTACCACTCTACCGAATCCTTCGTCATCTGAGGCGTCATCGCTTGAGCAGGAGTACAACACAGCGTCATCGCTATCAGCTTGACTAGGAGGGCAATTTCTCTTTCTCGGGCCGGTTCCTGCCTAAGCAGTCACGTCGCGTCGGCAGTCTGTCGACTCCACTTCCATTGCCGTGGTAATGGGAGCGGCGTCTTCCAGTGAAACACGGGAAAAATGCGAAAATACTGCAGCGCGTAGAAACAGTGGTCTCTACAAGGATCACTTCGTCTTCCTTTTTGCGTGAGAAAGACGCAGCTTAGTGAATTCCGCCTCAAGTGTGATCTGTGCTAGTCTTCCGTCACCTGTTTCTTTGAAATATTGAAGTGGTTTACATTGACTGCAACTCTATTCTCGTTTGCAATATCGAATAGTAAGTGTCGACACGTCTCAGTATGTGTGTCGATATATGTGCACAAGGACTGTGTAGTGAGAGTCACCGCAGCTGACTATCTTAGATACTTTGATGGCTTGTATTTATTTGTATAGATCCAAAAAACACGAATGTAGATATTAGAGTGTAAATGCGGATACGTATCGCCACGCAGCATATCGAAGATGGCAACAACACAATGAAACACGAAACCAAAATGTTACCCGAAGACGAAGAGGCCAAGTGTGTGCGAACATTTCTCATATAGCATGAAGCGTTGTACCGCCAGCACGCGTACTACACTAGTGCCCCCCCATATTGGACTCTAATAAATTACTTACAAAAGTCAATTTTTGTAGGTACTTTATAAGTTTATAAAAATATCTATAAGGGCTAGTCTCGTTTATAAGCTCATGAGTGCAAAGCCATTTCAAGTCTTTTAAGCTACGAGCTCACGCGTGCGAGAAGTCGAAAGGGTAAGAATGCATTCCAAGCCTGTGCACTTGCGCTCTTTGACGCACTCCTGCTCTTGTGTACGTCATTGATTGTTTCAACTGAGGTTCTCCGATCAAAAGAGAGCGTATGCTGGTCGGAACATCGTGAAGTCAAGCGAATACAAGGTTAAGAAGTGGCGAACCCCATCGCTGACCTTTAGTTTGTGACAGCAACATGATTGAACTGTGGCATTATAGTCTGCGGGCGCTGAAAGCAGCGTGATTCAGCCAGCGTGTGAATAATAGTGCATGGGCTTTGCCTAAACTTCGTACTTCTGGCTTTTAACGGCATCGCGACTTTGCAAAGGGATCATTTTGAAGAAACTGCTCTTTGAAATAATTCATTATATTAAAATTATTAGAACTGCAGCATTCGAACACAGAACATTTAGCACAAAAGCCCGATTTGAAACCATACGCCACGCACGCATGTCCAAGGGGAATCGCTTAGATTAGCAGCGATTATGCCTGTTCGTAGAGTCTCATTGCCTTTTCCATTTAAAAAGAGTATAGATTGCTTTCAAATTTTGACCATTTAGGTTAGATGAAGCGTGACAAAGAAATTATTATCCGGGCTGGTGAGTCAAACAAAATCATGCGGAACATAATGCCCACGCTAGTAATAAAGGATATTGCCCAAGCCGTGTGGGGAAGTGAAGTGCTTGCGACAAAGAGCGTCAAGGTGTGGTGACGCCGCACAAGAAATCCACGGAAGAGGAGGCAAAAGACCTAGTGACGAACCAAAGATTCGTTGTTGAAGAAAACTGTTGCAGGCGAATCAATAAATAAAAACTTAGCACAGATTCAACGATTGTTAGGTTGTCTTAACGACTGCCACAACCATTGCCAGTGGTTTAATTCACAAGCAGGTAATTGTAGCTTTAATTCAAGCTCGCGTTCAGTTGTGCTGTGGGAGCTGCCATTATGACTTTTTAATCTGTTTCTACATTGGCTGTTATCTTTCAAACCAGGCTGAAGCACTCGGGTGCTGCTAAGGGGATGAGCGTAGGTGCAACAGTGGACAACATGACCCACCTGCTGTCAGGGAAAATACGGGGCGTGTTGAGGTCCAAAAGCCGCGCCTAAAGAGAACGAAAATGAGCACTGGCGAGCTTGACGTTGTCTATAACGCATCTCTTGGTATATCGAGGCTTGTGGCTATTTAGGCGCTGCTGCGGCCAGCCTGGCAATAACAGGTTTCTATGCTAGCTGGTCCCAGCAAGTACTGGACCCAGTACCTACTGACTCCAGTAGCTACTGAGAAATGGCCAATAAACCGCTTGAACTGAGACCAGTAGTAATCCCAATTGCACATTTTCCATTTGGTATGTTGTACAAAACATAACAGTCGCGATTAGCTTCGGGAAAAACGGGGGTTTTTGTCTTTGGTAATGATATAAAAATTTCAATTATGTCGCAGCTTTCGGCGATTGTAAGTTGTCACGTGTGAGATTAAGTCCCAATGAGCGTAGGTATTTAAAGTTCTGTACAAGGAATGGCCTCATTTATTTCTTCTCGAGGGGATGAACGTAAATTTGTTGCTACTATATTGAGACTTTCATTGCCGAAGTTGCGACCATGTTCATTAGATTGATTTGCTACCGCTTTAAGTAAATTGTGCTTTTTAAGTGCGCGATGGCTGCCAAGTGTTGTATGAATTTGTTATGAAAGCTAGTCCATGTATTGTTTTCTACATGAGGCACACTTCAGACATTGAAGTGAAGGTGAATCAGGAAATTACCTCATGAATGTATTCTGGTACTTTTCTTTTACTCTAATAGCTGATTGTGTATGTTTACGTATTGAGCGCCTGAGATGGTCACATGAGCCGAATGGTGGCTTCGTTTTTGTCTTGAGTTTGCTCTGTGCAAGAATGCCCTTGAAATTGGTGGCGCGTTGGTAGATTACCCTGAACGGGGCGGGAACTATCTTTAAGTTTCCGGTTACTAGTGACCACTGGGCAGTATTTTCGGAGACTGTTGCTCACTTTTGGTAGTTCGTTTGAGAATTCGGTATTGAGAACAGGTGTTGTGGCTTACTGTTCTAAGGGTGAGGTTTGAGGTCCGCGACACGGTCAAGTTTGATCATATCTGTATAGGCCTTTGAAGAAGAGTGTTCGGCTGGTTTCTGTTCGATAGTTTCTTTAAAGTGATCGAGCCGCTTTATGTAACCTTCGTTTCCTACGCATATGCGATGTAGTCTGGTGGCTTTGACCCTTGAAAATATCTTGTTTGCAATGTCTGTGGTGGTGGATTGGATATTGTAAGCAGGGTTGCCAGGTTCGGCTACTCTGCGCCAAGTTGGCTACTTTTAAAAGCTCGTGGCCGCCAAATTTTCGGGTTGCCTACTTGTCTACTTTCTGGTTACATTTAAAATCAACATGTATCTATAAGAACTACAGACAAACCAGACAAAATATGAAAAGTATATGGTATAATTCGCTCTACTACGCCTCTCATGAGACACAAGGTGTGCAACAACCATGCTCACCATTTGTATTACGAACGTAGGGCGCAACCTTTACCTTGCAACCGACAAAGGTGATTCAACAGGAAAACCATCTGGCCCCATTCCATGGAACGTCTCCTTTTACAGTTTATTACTCAGTAAATCATAAGGTGGATAGAGAAGCTTCATTATGGTTCCATGGTGAACTTGTGTAAAGGCACGTAGACACATCAATATATTATTTTAAAGACTACTAGAAAAACACTTTTCTTTAGTGATAAGAAATTCTGACTGATGCATGATATTCCCCCGCAAAGTTGAGATATGGGACAGGGATACATTGACAAATGAATAAAGAGTGAGAATTTTTTGCAGTAGATATTCGCTCGTACTAGAGTTTAGTGACAACTACTTCCATTTACGTAATCATTTATACAGGGATTACAATTCCCGAATACGAATACGGAGCCACCAATTCTAACTTTATCCCCACAGTAACGTTTTAGTTAAGTCGAAGGGCATTAAATATAACTTCAAAATCAAGCAGTCTATAATCGGTTACCGCAGTGTTTTCTTCTTAAGTGATTGGCCATGGAGGAAGCCTGGCAACATTTTGGCTACTTTTGATGCACCTGCAATGAACTGGCTACATTTTTGGCTACTTTTCGCGATTTCCTGGCTACTTCTGGCTTTTTCGACCTCGCAACCCTGATTCTAAGAATTGTTTGTACTATCAAAACACTTCTTATACGGATTTGCCTTTAGTTTAATTACCTTGTATATTCAACATATATTGCTGTGCCTAGAAAGTTTATGCGCATAGTTGGAGACTCGGCCGTGAATTTTATTGTTGGGTGGAAAGAGTTTCGAAATGTTACAAATTGATCTATACTGTCCTCGCCATATCCTCATAATATGTCGTCTATGTATCGTAAGTACGTGTACGGCTTGTCTGTGCAGCGAGGTAAGAAATCTGTTTCTAAGTCCCCACGTATATGACCGTGAAGTTAGCGCAATATGTGTACGCATACTAGTGCCGCATACAGGTAGCTAGCAATTGTCTTAAAATTCAAAGCAGTTATATGTCACTGGCAATTTAAGAAGAGATAAGTATACGCATAAAATGTTGCGCATTGTATGTCAGAGCTTCATTTATCGAAGATATGCCCTGGGGCGATAGGAATGGTATTTGATAAGGTCGTGAGGTCTAGTGAGGCGAGAATAATGCTTTGGGAGTAGTGTGCTATTACGCTAATGTCCTCTATTATTTTCAGTAGGTGGGCAGTGTCTTGAAGAAACGGCAGGACTGTTGTGGGTGATTCTCCATGGAAGTAGTTGAGAAATATATGCAGCGGGTCTCGGTCAGGGTGTTGTTATTTGAGACCATTGCGCGTCCTGAGATATTGGTGGTGCGTAATTCAGCGGATAATACTTTTTGAATTTTCAGCAGGAAGTAAACTCGCCCATAATTTCGCTGCTTGTGTCTTGTTTAATCAGAAAGTGTATGTTATAAGTTCAACAGCTAAGGAAAATTTCATTCTGTTAGTAATTATCAGGTGTATGGCACTGTTGGGCGTTGCCTGGCTTACAGCAGTGTTTAGAGTTGTTTACTCGTCTGTAAGCTTCGATCATGCGCTTTTATAATGGCCAAATAAATACACTTCCACTCTTATCTGCTTTCTTAATAATAATGCTTGTTTTTAAAACGTTCTTTTAATTCCGAGAGTACAAGTTCCGAAGCCTTCCGCTAAGAGGGATTTCAATCTGTTGATGATTATCAGGGTGTATGGTACTGTTGGATCAAGGTCTAGCTCAATGTAGTCTTCAGCGTTGTATTGTTGCCTGCAAGTCTCGTGCTTGCAATTGTCTAATGAACAAATAGCCCTACGTACTTCAACCCTTATCTGCCTACATAGTAAGAATGCCTTCGTGAGCCGTAAGCTTCGAAATTATATGACTCTCTCAGGCAGTTGTTTTTAGCTCTCTTAGTTCTCTTATATGGGTACATCACTATTTTAGAGACAATCTTAAGATATAGGTGACGTTATATGAATTGTTCTCGTTAAGGAGTCCAAGAGGACTGTGGTTTGTGTGGTTTAGTCACTGTGTTGAATTCGCATTTGTGAGAAAAACTCTGTAAGGCTCTAGCGAAGGTACAATTTATTTGTGGGGCTGTTCGCGGAAAAAACGGTTTAGTTATTGCTAAGCATGCTTATTTCCTTATTGATGTTACAGTGACGGGAACGAAGAAGTTGAATTGGGCTAGACGAAGACGAAATCTGGCAGTTGCCTGAACGCCATATACGCCAGTTGTAAATATACGTTATTTTACACTCGTGGGGCTGCTTTCTTCCTCCAACATTCGACAATATGCAACATGGAACAATATCTTTTATTAATGTCAGTTCTTCCAGTATGTTTCGAAGGCGTAATGTTTTTTAAGTATCTACAACATTAGACAGCTTTCATTTGTAGAGATTTCAACTTCGTCTGCTGCTTCTACTTTTGCAGTTTCTACTGCTTGCGTGTTGTGACTGTTCGTGCGAAAGGGTGTTGTTTTATTAGAGTTTGTTCTTTCCTGTTCTCGCGTCAATTTCTTAGACTGTTTCTTTTTCCGGTAGCGTTCTAAATGTCTCCCCTCATCCGGAGTGAGAGCTATGTTGTGAATATCATGGCTATACCCTGCGGTTCTTCGCAGTGTTTTTTGTGTGTATTCAAATGCGACAGTAAAGCACTGTTTAGTGTTAGCCACTTTACTTGATGGTGTGATGTTATCATAGGAATGCGTCTTTAGGCATTATTTGCACTTTTCACAATTTCTGAGTTCCGAGGAAAGTCCTAGGTTAGTAATATCGATTTAACGCTCTTAATTTGATCGGATGGGCTTAGTGATATCCAATATGAAACAATATATGTTATACTTGCTTTTGGTTCAAGCGAAAATCAAGGTCCGCCCAAGTGGATGCTGGTACTCTAAAGTAGTGCCACAGAAAAAGTACAAAATTTTCATTGAATCTCTTTCTTCGGATAGATGTATATGCAGTTTTGCATTCATCAACTATCTTTTTCTTTAATTTCTGACAGAACAACGTTCAATTTTTTATGCGCGTGTTAAGCTAACATGTCACCGGAGACTGATACCAGGATATGTCACCTGTGTTGTAACCGCAGCACAGAGCATTACACGGGCCCGGGCCGCCTGAAGCGCAGTTTAGCGGGCCCGGATGGGGCCCAGGCTTGAAACCGCTGGCCCAGGCCAGACTCGGGCCTGAAGCTACGAGCAGTGTCCAGACTCGGGCTCTTTAATTAAAAGAGCCTAACTTGGACCTTCAAGCCCACGCGAACATGCATTGCATGGCCCAAGGCATTCTGTGAGAAGCTGAAATGACACGTGCAAAGATCTGGCTCTTAGTATATTTTAGCGTAGAAAACAAAAAAACATGCCGTTCTCCTCTTTTTTCACATAAACGAACATGGTTTCTGCGTAAGAAAAAATAAATTATACAAAAAGCCTCTCTTCTAACCATTTTCCTGTTGCTGCTTTTGCGATCCCACTATAACATATAATGGTATTATTACATTGTTCTAGCGCTAACGCAAGGGGTGTATCTTTCTTCATGTGGATTTATTTTATGCTGCATGCTCGTGAATTCGACTGTGTACACTTATATATATATATATATATATATATATATATATATATATATATATATATATATATATATATATATATATATATATATATATATATATATATATATAAGTGAGCCGTCGACCGATGCGGCGCTTTTATTTCAGAGTGACCACTCGAGACAGAGCCGAAGCCACACCAACCAAAAGATGATCAGTCGTACGAAAGAACTGCTTCGCATAGGTGGAACGAAGCAACGCGTCGCCCCAAAGTGAACTTTCCTTTTGTCCTGAACGGTAGCGGTATTTGCGTGGGCCATTTCACGGCAGCGGGCTGTGCGACAGAAAATTCTTCTAAAAGGGACGTGGATGGAGCAGCAAGTGATGGAATAATATAGCGTCCAAGAACAAAGAGGGCCTGCGACCATACACGACGAAGAAGGCACTGTAATTATTTGTGCGTTCGACGGCAGTATTTTAAGCAAACGTGACCAAAAGTAATACGGTGTCACACTTTGTGTGATCGGGTCGAACATACGTAGGGATTATGTCGGAAAAAGTCCGGTCAAATCGCTCTGTAAGACCATTTGCCTGTGGATGGTGCGCTAATGTGGTCTTATGGGCGGCATGAGAGGCCTGAAAGACTTCACGAAGCACATGTTAAAAGGAACGTCTTGCCATGGTCACTCAGGAGGACCAACGGACTTAAGTGGGAGGGATCCACATAAGTCTATACCCACAAATTCGAAGGGGTGGACGGGCATTTTAGAGGCTGCAGAGGACCAGCTGGAAGGAACGTCGAGCGTTTTCTGTTTCGGCATGACAGGCAGGAGCCAACGTATCTGACGACAGATGCGGAAAGACCCGGCCAGAAATAGCGCGTTTTGATCTGGTCGGTCATGAAAGCCCAAGTGGTCAGCCATCGCGTCACCGTGAAATACATTTACAACTTGGAGTGGATGTGAGCGAAGTATGACCGGGACCTATCGGCTACCAGAAGGATGGTAAATTAATCAAAATAACGCTCCACCTAAAAGCTTAAAACATGAAAGTTGTCGTTTTATGTGACTGCTGGGGGTGGGGTCGTGCTAAGCCATTGAGTCAATCGATCAGCGTATGGCAGCATTAAATCACTACGTTGGAGCGATACGAAGTCATAAGACGGAAGAAAGTCAACTGAGGCAACCGACGCCACCGGGCTACTGGGCGCATGCTTGGACTTTCGGCTATACGTGAAGTGCAGACCGTAGGTGAAGCATGGGCGTTTGGTGACAGCGGGAAGAGCGATAAGGCATTGATATTTTGATGTTGTTTGCCGGGCCTATACGTGACAGTGAAGTCATATGCCTGCAAGCGCAACACCCTACGGCCAAGGCGTCCAGACAAGTTTTTCAGGCACGACAACCAACAGAGAGCATGGTGGTCTGTCACAATTGCTATATGGCGGCACTAGAGATATGGTTGAAATTTTCATATTGACCCTACGATTGCGAGGCATTCCTGTTCGGTGATGTTATAGTTGCACTCGGCAGGCGAAAGAGTACGGCTTGCATAAGCCACGACTTGCTCTTCAGAATTCCGATTCCGCTACAGCAGAACAGCGCCAACTCCATGCCCAGTTGTATCAGTGTGTAGAATAGTGGAGGCAGTTGTATCGAAATGACGGAGCACTGGTCCACTCGTGAGACATCGCTTGAAGATCTGGAAGGCGGCTTCACTTTTGCCCGACCCCACAAAAGACGCGCTCGAAGTCAGAAGTTCGCGAAGAGGAGCGGCGATGATGGTGAAGTCACGGAAGAAGCGGCGGAAGTAGGACGCTAGTCCTAGAAAGCTGCGGAGGACTTTAAGTGTGGTTGGTGGCGGAAACTTCAACACTGCAGCGATTATATCGGGATCAGGCTGAATGCCATGTTTACAGATGAGGCAGGCCAACAATTTAATACATTTTAGTATTCAGTTGGAGACTAGCCTTTGCCAGACACGTGAGAAGTTCGTCTAGACGTTGTGTGTGCTGGGAGAAACTCGACGAAAAAATGACAATGCCGTCCAAGTAACGAACACAGGTCTTCCATTTTAAGCCACGGGGTGCTTTATCTACCACACGTTCAAACGTAGCTGGCGAATATACAGTCCAAAGGGTATCACGTTAAACTTAAAAAGGCCATCAGGTGTAGAAAACGCAGTATTTTCTTTATCAGGCTCATGCATCGGAATCTACCAATATCTGGAGTGCATGTCGAGGCTGGAAAAATAGTCGGCCCCTTTAAGGTATCCAAAGCGTATTCGATACCAGGCATTGAATAAACATCCTTACAAGTAATTTTGTTTAGCACCCTATAATCGATGCAAAAGCGCACAGAACCATCTTTTTTTAACAAGCACTACAGGAGAAGACCAAGGGCTCGCTGAAGCCCTCATAATGTTGCATGTGAGCGTGTCGTTCACTTGTTCTATAACTTTTCATTCCCAAGATTACACACGGTACGGGCGACGCTGAATGATGGAAGAGTCCTTTGTTTCGATGAGTAGTTGCAGTGTTCTGACTCTAGCCTCGCGAAGAAGCGTCGAAACAAGCTTCGTGCACATTAAAATTGTGAGGAGGGTATTGTTCGGGGCCGAGTTGAGATCTGCAATCGTGGTAACCTTACTAGCATTACAGTGGCCTTCGGCGGGCGTACAATGCGTGAAGGACGAGGCAGGCGAAACAGTGACGACACATACTGACACGACGGCACCGAGGTTGGTGACAGTACACCCTTCCGGCGCTAGTAGGGGTTCAGAAGTCGTTTTAAATGTGGTGAGGCTGTCATAGCCACGTAAGAACCGGACCAAGCAAGAGGCGATGGCGAGTCCTCGAGAAAGGCAGCGCTGAGAGGGTATAACCAATGCGTCTCCGTCGACAATATCTCTGGACTCGACGGTGAGAATACGTTCTTCGTGTGGTGGAACAATAAAATCCGCTGGCTGCCATGCCGTTGGGACACGGGAAATCGAAAAGGGGAGAAGTCTCGGTTTCGATCATGTGAATCCTTGGGTCACCGCACGAAATTAGTGCAGAAGGAGCGGACAGTAAGTCCCATGCTAATATCGCCTGATGCGCGCACGTCGAAAGCACAGCAAGTTGTGCATAATGACGAATACCGTCTATCAGGAAGCGAGCTGTGTACTCTCTGGTACGACATAGAACCGGACCAACATACGGCATTATGCAAAAAAGGAAGTGAGGCGTGCAGACAGGACACAAGACTATAGAAGCGGACAACACGAACGCCGTCTATCAACTGAAGGGAGCACTGAGGCGAAAAAAGAAAGAAGACACAAAACTCATCTGCGCATGCTCAGGAATAATAACACCACGTGTCAGTCGGGTACACGTGCCGGTCTACGTGAGAAATAACTGTTAAGGCACTTAATCTCTTCCTTATGTAAAGTAATCGAAGGCTGACTCACGTACGCACTTCCACCGTTATAGATATGCCATGCCTCTACCATAAGACGCGTATCTTCATTCTTATGCCTGTACAATAACGCGCATTCATCTAACTCTGGTGTGCAGTTACAATCTCGGCAATGTAGCGAAAGATTAGAAGGCGATCCACCGGTTAACGACCTTTTATGTTCCATTAGCCTCTGATTGATACACCGTCCCGTTTGCCCTACGTAGAACTGGCCAAAGCTAAGGGGAATTTTATAAACCATACCCATACGACAGTCAGTAAAACTGTTGTTCTTATTGTGCTTCACGGGACAAATATCTGTTCTTTTTTTGCCCTTTACCTGCTCCCTTTTCCTCTGTACGGCAGCGCATATCTTACCAATTTATTGGGAGCAGTGAACGCAACATTAACATCATATCTACTTGCAACTTTTTTAAACCTGTGCGGCACTGAATAAATGTAAGGAATACCCACTACTCTTTTTTTGCTATTACTGCTTTCTGTAATCACGTCCGTCAAACTCGAAACCGACTTCTTTAGGCGCTCAGCCACAGTGGCCACTGCTACACTAGGATAACCTACTTCTAATAGGCACCGAACCTGCGCATTAAAACTGGCGCTCATTTTGTGCATGCAGGATCTGGTGAGGGAAGACTTAAGGCACGATATGGCAGTTCCGTATTTTACTACTTTGGAATGCTTGGATTGAAAGTTTAGCAACGGCTTCGAAGATCTTGGGGAGTACTGCCAACAAACATGATTTTGTTCGAAGATCCAGGAAATGTCAAGAAACTGAATTACGCGTCGCTGAGGAAATTCCTGGGTAAACTTTAATCCTCCCCCATAAAGTTTACATTGCTCACTGACAGAGGTAGCAGCGGAATCGAATTCTTCCCTATTGCAGAAAATCAGGTAATCATCAACGTAACGAAATATCTTGATAGCGTTATCACCTAAGTCTTTCTCTGAGCAGTTGTCAACCTTACTCAGGTAAATGTTGCTAAGAATAGGGGCAACCTTTCAGCCAATACAAATGCCTGATTCCTGCAGAAAAACGCCATCTCTCCAACCTATCAGTGTCGACTTCAAGTACATTGAAAGAATTTCTAGAAAAGCTCCCGTGGAAACACCGCATCTGTCAATAAAAGCCGACTCTTGCACTTGTTCTTTAATGCACCCATTTACGGAATTTAGCAACCCGTCATGCGGCAAGGAGTAATACAGGTCTTCGATATCCATACTAAAAGCTGTACAATCACCGGGATTTTCCTCTCTCAAATACTGAACTAGTGCCTTAGAATTACGTAAGCAAAAGGGGTCTGAAAAAACTAGTGGCGCTAAGCAGTTCTGTAGGTAACTAGCGACACAGACCTGCCACGTCCCTTTCTCTGACACTATAGCACGAAAAGGAATTTCTTGTTTATGGGTCTTGGCCGAAAAAAAATACAGTTCTAAGGCGAGGGATTTAGCTTTCTTGACATCACAGACAAGCCTATCAAGATTATGTGTTGACAAGAGGTCAACCGCACGTTGCCTAACTACCGAAGGCTTGAGTTTTACTGGCTGTAAATTCTTTTCTATGGCTGAAATCGCTTTTTCTGAAAACATGTCATCTGGCATAATTACGAAATAGCCTTCCTTGTCAGATATTACTGGTCTAAGTTTAAGCTCCGCAAGCTAGTCAACTAACAGTCGGACAGGGTTAGGCGTCTTAAAATGAGATTTTGATTGTTTAATGCCAGCAATGCAATCCGAAATACAGCGTGAGCGTTCTTTTTCCGGGACGAACCTAGTTATGCAGCGCGGTATGCTTAAAACGTCAGCGGGATTTATGTTAGGCTTAAAGCAGTGCTTAGGACCTAAAGCAAGGGTTCTTCTATGGTTATCATTTACAATGGCGTCTCCAAGAACTAGTACGTTATTTGGCGGTGAATTATTAGAAAGGTGTCTCCTCTTACTTTGTTGGAGCTCCGGAAGTTTCATCCTCCATACGGCGTTTACACTTTTCGCAGACACAGGACAGTTCGCGATGAATAACAAAAAATAGCGGCTCCAGTATCTGAAAGGGCTTCCACAGAAACACCTTCAACACATACCGAGAGTAAATTGGCAGGGCGAGCTGGGGGGAATCGTGACAGTGCTGTGCGATGCAGTTTCTCCTCCAAAAGCTGCAGCTTCTACTTTTCCGAACGGCCGTCCACAACATAGGAAACAGCAGGCAAGGGCGATGAGGAACGCCGGTAAGCAGGAAGTTCGAGGCATGTTCTGTGAAAATAAGGGAGAGAGACCAGAGGAGTTTTTTACGCTCTGAGAAGGTAGCAATTTAATCTAGGTACCTAGCCTCACTCAAAGGTACCATAGCCTCGCATTTCATCTTGCTGACGACCGGGAACGTAGGAACCAAATCAGGTGCCCTCTCGCTGTAAGGTAGCGTAGACTCGCCTTTCGTCCTGTTGACGCCAGCGGAAGTAGCGAGAAATATTGCCGCGGATAGCGCAGTAGAAGGAAAGAGGGCGCTACAAGTGACATGGAGAGTAGCACTGTTGCGCAGGAGTATTCGCTGCCAGCGAAGCCAAATGGTCGCAGTAAGCTTCTGCAGGTGGAGAATGAACGATTGAGGTAGGCCGGGAGCCCATGTCCGCATAACAGGGCGTACGAAATGGTCCAGTTGACTTGTCAAGTTCGGCGCTTGTCATTGACGCCAGTTTGTCCTTGATAATGTCACGCAGTTCGGAAAGAGCGAAGCAAACGGTTGCGATGCTTGCAGGTCCATAAAGGTGTCCCTGAAGTTCCACCCTGATGAGCGTACGTACCGGCACTCGCGACTCGGCGTCACCATTGAAATGAGTATCACCATTGAGTGAGACAACGTGCCAAATATTAGCGGCGAGGAGTTACGGAGTCGCCATCTATCGGAAGCGCCTCGCTGGGGTAGTATGAGGGATCGCTCGGCGCGCTCCTCCTAGGTTTTGCTGTCAGTGCTCACTGAAAACACCACGCGCGAGCTCTCCCGGACATTTCTGTAAGTACTTTCGGAACGAGAGAAGTTTTTTACTGTCTAAATAATAATCTTGGGCAGACTGAAAGCACAGAAGCGTTTAAAGACGCTATCTCTTTACCAAATACGTACAGTGAACGCCACGCGGTCGCCGCGATGGAGTCTCCCGAACCGGCTTCCTGCGTGAAAGGTAGTAGCCAAACGCTGAGAGTAAACTATGTGAAATATGCTGTTAGAGTGGACTGTCTGTATAACCAAATGGGGCGTAACAGAATGAAGCCTCAATGCAGCGATCGAACAGATTCGCAGCGACCGACTGCTGGTCCGCGCACTGTTTCGCTTTCGCCGCGTGCGCGTTTACGCACCGTATCATGAGCTTTAGGCTGCAGAATAAGACCATTTGACAGTATATAAGCAACCACTGTTGCGTGGGTGCTATCAGAGCTGTTCAAAAATAATTTCATTGTAGAGTCTTCGACGGGGACTGTGATGTGCCGTCGCGACGATTCAATCTTTCTTTTTCTTCTAAATTCTTGGACGTTTCAGTATTATTTCTCGAGTTGCGACGCACTGTATGTTCATCGGTTTTCTCAGCGTGCGATTTCCCGGTGCTTCTTTTTTGTAATCCAGTGCATTATTCATAACACAAACATGACCATATGTCATGCTTTTTTATAATGTGCTTCTTACCGCTCCCTTTCCACTCCAGTGAACTTGCCAGTATCTATAGTATCGAGAAGTTCATAGACCAAACCGACATGACATTAGTCGGGCAGCGTACTCGGGCAAGCGTCTCAGCGCGCGTTTTCCGAACATCGCAGACCCGGCGCCGTAGCAGAAATCTTCCTCGCGTCCGTGCTTGCTGCATACCCGAGTTGCAGCCGATGACTGTTTGCCAGTTTTATGTTTCGCGAGCCAAGCTTCACGCAGCTGCTACGTGTGAATAAGGCTGACACCGGGCTACGTTGCGTACGTCCGGCACTGCGGCACCGAGCAGTAGCCTACCATGTTGCGCGCCTTCAAAAGCAGCCACTACCTGTTCCGGTGCTTTCAAGCGTAGTAATGGAGACACTCGAAGAGGGAAAATCTCGCCACTAAATGAGGACCGCAGCGTACGAGGGAATTTAAATTCTCGTTTTCAGCTCGCTTCGGCGCTCTCGAAGCAGCCGACGCGGCCGCTTTGTCCACGTGATCCCTAATGGCACGTCACGCCGACGGTGGCGCCAGCTTTTACAGTGGTGCAGCTCGAGGTCAATATGGCGAAATTGCGGAAACTTGCGCTTTAATCATGTGACGAAGCGAATGAGCCGAGGTTGTCAACGCCTCGGGTGTGCTATTCGCCAGATAGAGTTGGCGTGCGACTTCCTGACCGATGAACTGCTTTGTTTCCGGCATTAAAGCAGAGATGTCGGCAGCGTTGCGGTCGAAATCTAACGGAGATAGATCCGCGGTGTCCTGCTGTGCAGCGTGTGTTGATGCACGCTGCTTGCGAAGCTCATCCTACTGCTGACAAAGCTGTGTGACCTCGTCAATCGTCCGGGGACCCTTCGCAACGAGCATCTGGCAGGCATGGTCATCGATGCCTTTCATGACGTTCTTAATCTTGTCAGCTTCGTCCATAGATGAGTTGATGCGCTTGCATAGCGAGAGCACGTCTTTAATATAACTGGTGAAGGCCTCGTCCTGGCGTTGAGCTCGATCACGAAAACGCTGCTCAGCGCGAAGCCAGCGAACAGCGGGACGGCCGAAGACCTCAGCCCAAGTTGTGAAAGCCCACCAATGGTAAAATCGGCTTCAGGATTGCGGAACCATTGGTTTGCCACGTCAGTCAAGTAAAAGATGACATTTGTGAGCTTGGCGCCGTCGTCCCACTTATTATAGACGCTTACACGGTCATATTCGGCGAGCTAGTCTTCCACGTCGTTGTCGTCTGTGTCGCTAAATATAGCCGGATCGCGCTGCCGGCTGAAGCCGGAGCAGACGATGGCCGGGGGCACAGAATGAGCAGCCTTGGACGGTCCCGGTTCATCCATTACAACAGCTGGTGGTAGCGTCCGACTGCGGAGTCGCAGAATGTCGAAGAGAAATCCAGCAGCTCCACCAAATCCAACGGGGGTGTTCGCCTAGCAGCACTAGTTCTAGGTTGTAGCGGTAGGCTTAAGCAGGTCGGCGCTAATGAAGATGATGATGATGTCCTTGATGAGTTTGGCGCTTACCCACTCGCGGGGATTGGCCAAGAGTCGGGCAGACTTTGCTTAAGTGTACAGAAAATGGAGGTAACAACCTAAAATTTTGTTACATGAATTTAGCCGAGAGAAAATCGAAACGGTTCAGTAGACTGTCATGCTACGTAGAGGGAAAAAAATTATCTATAATATATCAATGCGGCAATAGAGGAAGAATAAATAGAATAATATGGTCATCAATGAAATCGGTTTGATTCGCTATATCGAAACGGGGAAGCAAGCAATTCTCGTCGTCTTCGTCTCTTTCACCAGCACCATGCCCACTGCCCAGTGCCTTCAGTACTACTGGTTTAATATTGACCAGTTCAAAAAGTGACTTTCGTGAGTAAACAACCACGTCTTGGCACCTTCGGTGAGGTAAAAGGCGACATACCGTCGTTTGTGCATGTCATCCCAGTATTGACGTTGCTTGCTCTATTATAGTGCATGAGCCAATCTTCCACGTCGTCGCTGTGGAGGCCGGCAAATACGTGAGGGCCTCGTTGTTTGGTGTTCACGGTCGGAGCCTGGCTGGCCTCACCCTGAAGCCTGAAGGGCCCCAGCCCGGCACCCAGGCCTACGGTACCAGCCCCTCGTGCCTCCCGCCGCCAGTAGACACAGGACACTGCCGCGCCTCCTGCCCAGACTACCGTGGATCAGCTGGTATCAGCTGGTAACCTGCTGATCATCATGGAAGCAGTCAGCACAATGCTGCCAGCTGACCACCCACTCCTACCCATCTGCCTGCACGCAGTGGCTTGCCATCAGCCAGCCAACCGCCATGGCTGATCAGCCAACAGCCAGGAAAGGTCGCCGCCGCCCTAGTGTTCTCCAGTGGAACACTAACTCTCTGCGGCGGCGACACGCAGACCTTTCCCCGCATCTCCTGCAGAGCGACTACGACGTACTTGCTCTGCAGGACGTGTACGCGATGGCCAATGACCTGCGACTCCCGGGATGCAACGGTTACTCAGGCGCCACCACCTGCACGACGACAGCTTATGCTGCAGCATGCCAGCTCGATGACTTCCCTTGACGCATCGCTGAATGATGAACAGGTGTATACTTATATACAAATGCACTGCTGCTTTATACAGTATATGTCAAGCATGCTTAGCATCTTGACCAAACTCTTTGCACTAATGTGTTAGTGCAGGCTAGTTGGTAATCCATATGCCTAGTTTTTAATGCAGAATTTACAATGGCAACACACGAAACGTGAAAGCACTTGACCCTTTCTTGCACTTTGTGTGTTGGCATTATAGATTCTGCGCTAAAATAAAACAATATTTGACCTTGTACCACACTGAGTGTATCTATAACAGGAGTTACTGATCTCTGTTTAGTTCCCCTGTTCTCCTTGATTATTTTTCTGTCTTCTTTTTTTCTTGCAGCTGCTCATGTCTGACGACGACGCTTCACAGCAACATGTTCCTGGAGAGCTGACTTCAGACAAGAAGATTGTAGGTCCGTCAGAACTTACAAGCACTACGCAAACATGTTTGAGGTCAATACGACCTTCCCGATATTATGGTAGCTGACGCTAAGAAAAAAATGCTGTCACGACATTAAAATTCATTTCTTACTTTTAAAAAAACTTCTTGTCTGCGTTGCTTCTTCTATGCCTTTTTTTTCTTTTTTTTTCGATATGAGAATTTTAGAGTTTGTGTAAACTTGACACTTCGTTGTATTATTATTAACAAAGTGCTTTATGTTCTGTATAATTATTTGCTCTTTTTACTGTGCAAAATTTTTAAAGCTTTCCTTACCCAATGCCCATTCTTTGGGCCTGTAAGGTATTTTGAATAAATTCATGGCTTGCATGGCTTTTACCAATGGCATACATTTCTTGTACATTCGTCAGAAGATGAGTCCTCTTCCTGTAAACTCACTTAGTTTTGCACTAAAAAATGACATTTCTTCTAAACATTAACAAGTCAGTTCTTGCACCTAACCTTTCACTTACTAGAATAAGTAAGCGCATGTTTATGTGAAGAAACATGGACATCTTTAGACAGAATATCCATAAAAGTGGCAACTTTACAGAAGTTATAAAGTTTGCTTGTAGCATTGGGCCTATTTTCATCTAGGCATTTACTTTACAGGATAAGAATGATAAAGAGCAGCAATGCAGGTTACACAAACTTGTAGAGCTAGCTACATTTTACTCTGTAGCATATATAAAATGATTATCAGCTGGCAATGCCCCAAGCAGCTGTCCAAATTCGAGATAGCATGCCCACTATAATATTTTTTAATCAAGCAAAATTCCTAAGGAAACCTGGCGGTGCAAGACATGCAGCACTCGAAGTACCCTAGCATGGGTTTAAGTTCAGAATGCGCATGCTTGGTTCAGTTAGGTTGGAAAGTTATGAAGTCAAGAACTAATTAGGCTGCTCAAGCGGTCTAGCATTCTAACCTGAGATAAAGGCAACTTTGATTAGGCTACCATGTTAGCAAGAAACATTACGACCAGAATTTTGATTGAAAGAGCAATGTTCCAATGGGTCTAATCGGATTGGAGATGTACAACCAATTGAACATACAAGCATTCCAACTGGGAGACCAATTGGTAATCGCTGTTGTAATGGGTCTCCAGTTGCAATCTGTGCAACCAATTGGACTGACAAACATTCTAAGTGGAAGTCCGAATGGAAAATAGTGGATCATTTGTTATCACCAACTGGAATTATGAAGTCCAATTGGTTTTTCCAATTCAAGTACGGCATTCTACTTGGCTTCCAACTCATTCTATTCGGGTGCATTTGCTGTCAACTGGTACGACCACTTGGACCAATTCACTTTTTTTGACTGGGCGGGAATCGAACCCGCCTCCTAGAGTTTACCAGCTAAATCAGGCGCACACACACCTCCCAACACCCTCCCTTAACACTCCCCTCTCAGGAGGATCGCGACACTCCCCCAAAATTTATTCCAGACCAACCCCTCTCCGCTCTTAAAACAGGCATTCATCCTGAAAAAAATAATACGCTGATCCCATGCACTGTGGTGATCGCTTTAAGAAATATTCACTCTTTGCGAAGGTGGACGTTACGTGGCCCCAATTTTGAGGTCCAATTTTGATGTTCAGCACGTAGATGACAGTGCTACATTGCGACCTGCAGGGAGCGGAGAAACCTCGACGTCGCGGTAAACGCAAGACGCGTCCGTGTGTTTTTCGTCTATGCAAGTGCCGCCGCTTAGAGCTGCACGCCGTGCAGTTGTAGATACGTGCTAGGTGACACGGTGACACTATATGGCTTGTGTAGTCCCAGCTTCTTTTTTTTTTTCAATTACTACTTCGCGAATAAGATAGCCACGGTTGAGCGAGTCGTTTCTTTGAACATTGTGTGCACCGGAATGTAGCGGACGCGATGCGCATGTGAACTTCTTACCCTTAGGCGTTATATTTTAATTGCGATGTTTAAGGTATATAGCTGTTCGGCGTCTATTGTTCTTAGCTTTTCTTTTTCTCGTGCAAACTGATATTGTACTTAGTTTTGAAAACGTCTGCATTTTGTTTTATCAATTGACTTGTACATTAGGAACTTGCTTCACTTTGTTCTGCATAGAAAAAAGAACAAAATCTGTGCAATCAAATGAACACTCTATCCGCTGTCCTCATGTTCTTGCAATATTCAAACGTGGTGGCATATTGCCATGAGTGTTTAAATATAGTATTGAATTTATAATCTCTCAAAGTGAGGCCCACATTTTCACCTTCTGTAGAGCGTTCGTTCATGTCCGTCTATCTGTTCACGCCTGTCTCTACTTTCGTTGTAGTATATTTTTCCGCAACATCAGCTCGACATGCACCAACAAGGACGAACTCCCTCGTAACCTAACGGTAACGAGGGTCTCGCATCCGGCAACATTGATGCCTTCAGGTAGCATGCGTGGGTTTATTGACCACTTGCCTTCACCCAAAAAGATCACGTACTCGTGATGCCTGAGGTAGAAAGGTTGTTCCACGTCCACCGCCAAGGTTTGTGACTGGTGGCGCTGGCTAACACTCCCAGGGTTCCAGTAGGAAACATAAATAGCCAAGAAAGCAGGTGGTAAAACGGCGCCGCGGTTGCTCAATTGGTAGAGCATCGCAGGCGTAATGCGAAGACGTGGGATCGTTCCCCACCTGCGACAAGTTCTTTTTCCATCCATCTCATTTTCAATTTTGTTTATCATTTATTTAATTCATTTAGTAAGTACAAGTAATTTCCCCCCTGTTGTCCTTGGTGTCAGTTTGTTGGCTTCTTATCATTTGGTTAATAAAAATCGGGCGCCTCGGTTAACCCCCTTTCTTCTCGTCTATTCTCTCGTAACATGTGGTTTAATAAATTTGTCTGAATCTTAACTCGTGTACTTCTGCCAATTAGCAGCATTTCCGTCATCATTTGCTGAAGGAAAGAACGTTGAGCCTTAAGTAAATAAAACTACGTTGTAAAAAGAGCGCTAGCCCCATGAACCTCCGCACCGCCCCCCCCCCCTCCTTTTGCTTAAAAGAGATATAACCAATAACTTCCTATCGACACCCCACCCCGCTTTCTTGTAACCCCCCCCCCCCCTCAAATCGAAATCCTATATAGACTCCTGAGCGCAACGTCTTAACCGCAAAGCTACCACCTCAGGTAAAGCAACATTTCTATACGCGTACAAACCGTATTTTCCGTCTTATTTTATTTTATTATTTATTTACAAATACTGCTGTCTCGTAGGGGAGACATAGCAGGAGTGGGCACATACATTAGTAAAAACAAATAACATGGGCAGTATAGAAATTCATGGGCAGTAAAGAAAACATGGGAAGTATAGAAATTCACAGAACAGTGAAAACACTTTGTTTAGTTCCTGTTGATCATGGCCATTAGCTACGTTACGATAAACCACGCAGTCATCGGCATATAGGCGTAACTTCACTGCGGTGTCACGAATAACATTTGCTACATCACTAACAAAAATTATAGATGATATCGCCGGTTGCGAAGGGCAAGGCACCAATTTTAATGATCATCATCAACGAATTTCCTCCAGCCTGTCCGGGCGGGCTTAGTCACACACACGCGAGCCCTGGCTAAGCTTAGTAAAAACGCCCGGGCCCGCGTTCTGGGCTCGATCATGTACGCCTGGCCCCGCGCGTCGCGCGTGCTTCATAAAGCAGGCCCAGCCAGGGCCCGTACAGTGCTCTACCGCAGCATCGCCTATGCAAAGCTTTGCTAACCATGACCTCGGCGTAGGCATGGCATCAGAGATTGCAGCTGAGGAAACTGTTTCGCCTCTTGGGAAATCCAACAGATGACGCCACTTGTCTAACCAAACTTGCACTGGCGCGAATTTCATTTGAGCGCGGCGCCACAGGACCAGTTTTCATTGCGCTATGCCAAAGTCTTTAAGCATTGAAAGACTTTGGCTTCGCGAATGCTAGACAGCTGGTCTGGTAGTCTCGTATGCATACTTTTCTTAACAAAATTATTAAAAATCACCCGAGACCCCCCCCCCCATAAAGCACAATTCTATTTCTTGAGCTGGGTTTCTTTCAAAAACGATTGCTTTTTGGCTAATGATTTCACTAAGTAAAATGAATCCCTAATTAACTTCAAAGCTAATTATTTTATTACACATATTGCAACCTACCAACTTTAGCCGATCACTTCGCAAGTTATATCCACTTGGAACGAACAGGTTCGAAATATGCGTTTCCAAAGTTTGCGACAAAATACATTGGTTTTAAAATAATTCTGGAGATTCAGCGCTTAAAAAGACCTTGCGCTAAAAAAGTATGTACAACAACGCATTTTTACCGCAAGTTTGACAGTGGTTTTCTCAAAACTGGTGCTAGTTTTAACATTCATTAGAAGTGCCCAGCTAGCTTTGTGAAATCACCGGCTTATAATTGGATTTGTATATTGCAACTGGTGCCCTAAAGTAGATCAGTTAGAAAGTTGTTTATTGAAACTTTATTTGGTCAAGTATACATTCTATTTTTCAGTGTATGAGTAATGTCTGCGTCTTCGAGTGATACATATACATATACATATATATATAAATATATCCCAAGAGGAGATTTTCTTAAATTGGTGGACGTTAATAAAATATCCCATATATAATCTCCTTTCAATCCACTACCTTCAATTCAATTCAATTTATTGATAAGGCAGCGTAAAGCGGCTCATTGAGCGAAAAATCCGGCGTCTGTGGCAGCGAAATGGCACCTAAATTCCCATTGGCTTCGATGTCACGTCACGAGCGCGCCTGGACGGAGCAGAGCGGGCGAAAGGGAAAACCTGCTCCCTCGATAGCGCGCCAGATGCTGCACGATGGGAGAGGGCATCACAGCGACGCCACGTGGCCCTCGCTCTCGCTCTCAGAAGCTGGCACGCGGTCCAGTATCTCTCTCGTACCTTGGTCGCCGCTGCTGCTTCCTTGGTCTCTCGCCACGCAGGACGTCGGTGGCACGCGGCGTTGGCACCGCAGGCTGCTGCTGCTGCTGTTGCTGCTTGCTGGCTCGGGCAGCATGTGCCACTATGGTTCACTACTCTCGGTGCAAAATTGGAATGGCCGCTGAGCGGCGTTTATTTGGGCAACAATGATTTCGCATTCGCAACTCATAAGAAGTCAAGGCCCTGTACACCAGCATTCCAATCCCCAATGGTTTATCTTCGATAAAACAAACGCTGTCGAAACACAATGCACAACACTCTACTGAAGCAAGGAAGGAAGGAAGGAAAAGTTTATTGCTCTATTTACAGCTTTCAGCGGCTAACAGAGGTCTTCATGTTTTACTGAAGTCTCCGTCGTCTTGAGTGGTCGGCGCCCTTATTCCGGAGCACCGCTGACCCTGGCCACTTTGAGAGCGTGCTGCACCAATTTGGACTGTCAGCACGCCGCTGGTGAGCAGGCCCTCCCACTGATCCGCACTGGTATTTTTTTTCTTTCTGGAAAGAAAAGTTATTTCTGCACTCCCATGTGATGTGATATAGTGTTGGCATGGCCCCACACCATGTGCATGTGTCCCTGTATTAACTGGGAAGCATTTTATTTAGGATGTGTAGATTGGAGAATGTTCCTGTCTGCAGCCTTCGCCAGCCGACTGCTTCGTGTTGTGTTAAAGATGGGTGGGGTGGTAGATATATTATCCTTTTGCCTCGGTGATGGTTTAGTATTTCCGCGTACGTTGGTTCCACCGTCGTAGTGGTATCCGGGTCCATTGACTGTGCCACTCGGTATGTGAGCTCGCGAGCTAGACTCTCGGCCCTCTGGTTACCCTCTATTCCGGTGTGACCCGGCACCCAGAAAATCGTATGCGGTATCTTTTCTGTCGGAAGCCCTGCCTCGAGGAGGATTCGCAGCGCCCCTTTGTTGATTCTACCTGCCGTGTAGTTTCTGCATGCTTCTTTGGAGTCTGTGAGTATTATAAAGGATCTGTTTCTAGGGCAACCCTCCGCGGCTGCTAGAGCCATCAGCTGCTTCTTCCCCCTCTGTTACCGTGCAGCCTCTTAAGGTTGCGATGCTTATCAGCTCTCTCATGTGATCCACGGTCACTGCCGCAACTCTATGTTCTTTGGTGTTGTGCTCCCATGGGTATAGGGCTGAATCCGTGTATATCACATTGATTTGTACAACGCCTGTCTTTCGGCCGCATGCAGATTCGGGTCCATATTCCTTGGTAGGGGGCTAGCTTTCAGCATCTGGCGAAAAGAGTCTGGTATGTTAGCAAACCTATCCTCCGTTGCTTCTATGTTTTATAGCTTAATCTATTAAAGAGCGCTTTGCCAGTGGTTGACCGCTGGAGCCTGTACAGCTGCGCACACAGTTCTGCTTCCTTGAGCTCTTCAAATATGTTGTGAATACCTAGCTTGGAGTAGCTTGATTGTTTCTGGGCAGATGCAACGCCGTCTTGCATGCTTTCCTGAAGAGAGTCTCGGTTTGTTCTCTCTCTTGTTGCGTCATGTTGTGGTACAGGAGTGACTACGCGACGCTGCTGACCCCCAGGCTCCTGACCAGCTTGATCGTGTCCCCTTCCTTCATGCCGCTCCGCCTTTGCGACACTTTCGTGATCATCCTGCTGAGTTGCTCCGTCGATTGCTTGAGCAGGCCTAGCGTGTGTCCGCACCGTTTGCTGCTCTGGATCCACATGCCGAGGATGCGTATTATGTCCTCCTCTCGTATGACTTGACCTTCCAGATACACTTCTATCCTTTCCTTGGTTGTGTTCCATCCAATCCCCAGAATTTCTGATTTCTCGGTTGAGCACGCGAGACCTCTCTCCTTGAGGAATTGTTCGATGCATGTTGCCACCTTCTGAAGCTTTTCTTCTTTTTGGCCCAATGATCCCTGATTTAACCAGTCCGTAATGTTATCCGCATACATGGCGTGCTGGATGCCCTCGATCTCGTTCAGTGTCTCGGCTAGCCCGATCATCGCGATGTTAAAGAGAATTGGCGAAATGACCGAGCCCTGCGGGGTACCCTTGTTAGGCGTGTCAAAGGTATCACTCCGCAGGTCTCCGAGTCCTACTACCGCCGTGCGCTTTGACAAGAATGCCCGGACGTAATCGGGGACTTTCTTGCCGCAGTTGGTCTTGTTTAGCCCTTCCATGATGGCTCCGTTGCTGACATTGTCAAAAGCCCCTTTGATGTCTAGGGCCATGATGATGTTTTCGCCTGCTTTGGGGATCTTGTTAAGGATCTCTTCCTGTTTTTGTAGCGAGACATACTGTGTTGAAAGGTTCGCCCGGAAGCAAAAGATGCTGTGGGGGTAGAGTTCGTTGTCTTATAGGTGTCGCTGTATTCTTTTGGTGACCACTCTCTCGTAAAGCTTGCCGAGACACAAGGTTCGCGAGATGGGCCGCAAGTCTTCTATCTGTAGCTTCTTGCCGGGTTTGGGCATCATGATCACTTCTGCGTTCTTCCATTCTTTCGGTACCGTGCCCGCTTCCCACTGCGTATTGAGATAGTCCTATACTGAAGTCGCCTTGTCTCTCCTTGAATTAGTTCTAACACATAGCAACTTCGAATTTGAGGAGAGTTAGTACCTACAGGTACATGGTACAAGCATGGGTACGCCTTTTGCACCAACGTACGCGAACATATTTATGGGGATTCTAGAAACAGATTTCCTGTCACGCTGCACTGATAAGCCCCACACATACCTACCATACATAGCCGACATATTTATAATATGGGGACATGGTCAACACAGTCTAGATAAATATGTAGCATTTCTAAACTCTTTTCATCCAACAATAAAATTCACATCAGAATCTTCAACTCAGCGCATAGACTTTCTAGACACAACAATATACATTTACAATGGGGCGCTAAGGACAACGCTGTATGGGAAACCTTTCGACAAACAACAGCACCTAGAATATACGAGCCACAACCCCAGACATTGCAAGCCAGGCATATTTAAAGGCCAAGCCACACTACTGCGTACGTCGCATTTGCGTTCAAAACCAAGACTCCGTAGATACACTCAGTCACCTTAAAGAAACCCTATCAAACAGGAACCACCCAAACAGTGACCTTCAAAAAGCATACACCGCTGCAACCAAACTTGATTGAGCCGAGGTCCTCAAGCCCGGCCCGAAAATCACAAGAACAACGCCTCTTCTTACTACTAAATTGTCAAACGCACTCCCAAACGTGAACAACATCCTCAGTAAATACTACCCAATCCTCACAAGCAACCAGAAACTTAATAAGATTTCTCCCCGCCCGCCCAGAGTAGCCTACAGACGCAACACTAATTTTAAAAATATTCTTGTGCATGTCAAACTAAGGACAAAAACGAAGTTTCGAACCGGTCCATGTGTACGCCCCAGGTGCTCTACATGCAAACATATTCAATCTGCTACTACAGTAAAAAGTACAGCGTCGAATTACTCACACAAGGTAACTTCGGGTTTCACCTGCACATCAAGGAACGTAGCCTACCGTCTAGAATGTGCCGCTTGTAGCAAACAATGCATGGTGTATAGGCATAGACTGGACAACAAATTCATACAAGACTCAACGGTCACCGCACGGATACAAAACACAATTTACCTAAAGCAGTAACCAGCCACTTTAATGAACATGGTCATATATTCGACAAAGCAAGGCTATATATATTACGAACAAGTTTCCGTTCACCTCGCGAAAGTATATATACCGAATCATACCTCTTACACAAGTTTAATTGCCTACACAGGACAGGAATTTGGCACGTGGCAACTTAGAATGTTTAAAAGCGGTAACTTAAATCTGAAATTCTCATATTATCAACCAAAGCACAAAACACATTATGCCACCAGCTAACCTTAATTCTTAACCTCCCCTATTCTTCAATTTCAAAAAAAAAAATTATTGCCTACTACTTTATTTAATATAGTCTTTCATGTTTTTACGCTCACATCGACTGTACGAGACCCTTTTCCCAAATAAACCTGCCCCCATCCGCTTCTGCGCACGTCACCCTCCGATTTGTTATTCCGGTTTCACCCCCCCCCCTTTCTTTTGTTTTGCCTGTTTTTTCATGTATACATCTTTTTTAAACACCCTCACCAACACATTCCAAAGTCCTAGACGCCAGCATACTTGTTTCGGTGCCTCAGCCATAGAGGGTATGGTCATTTCTGTATACCTCAGTAACGACACCTACGTTTAGTTTCTGGGGCTAACGTCCGTTGAAAGACTATGCCGCTGCCTTCCGGTAACCCATGCATTGCCCCCCAGACTCCTTGTCACCAGCTTAACTCCTTCAAAATTGCTCGATACATTTCTGCTACGCTATTAAAGTCGCCCTTTCAACTCATGTCTTTTCGGGTCTTTTTTGTTACTCGCACACTGATCGTCTGACCGACTCTTCTAAAGCCACAAAAACATGCCGCTGACGACACGCCAGAATGCTCCCTAACCTACGCTTCCCCAACTCCCTTCCCATGCCCCTTTTTCGTTTCTTGTTCTTTCCTTTTTCTGTGCCTCCTTTTTTTCTTTCTCTCCTTTTCTTATTTTCTTTTCTCCACGCCTTTCCCCTCTCCCGCTCTTGTCCCTTCGTCTTGGGAACCATGCTCACAGACGTCAGGCGACAGCGCTCGTTCTCTTTGAAGCCAATCCTTTTACAACCAGCCGCCACCGCCAACAACCGCACCTGACGTCACTGCACTAACAATTTAAAACTAACATGCCGAGGATGACTAGGCCGCCTTTGACGAAGATAGGTCCTCCTATCGAAACGTTGGCCAGTCTTTCTGAGGCACCTTATCCCTGTTAATAACCTTCATACCACAGAGCGCTCTTATGAGTGATTTGTAAAAACATCGCCAGCACCGCGCCCTCCCTTCACGTACGAGAAAGGGCTTCAACCTTTGCTCGGCTCTGACATTACCCGCAGCGGCTGGCGACGGCTCTCCGAAGAAGCGCTTCGTCAGCAGCCGCTCGCGCCTGTCGCCGCAGAACGCGTCGTCATTAGCCGTTTATTCTGATATGACGAGAAGAGCAATTTTTCTTTCAGAGTTCAAGTCGTTGCGGAATAGAAAAAATACACACAAAACATGCATCATACATCTGGAACCTGTGCGAGAGCGCATCATTTGTTACAACGCCGCTTTTCTTCTAATCAGCGGCTAGATGCATGAGAGCTCGGCTGTCTATTACTGTCGTGCCGCGCAGCCGTTTCGAAGAATTTGTTTGCAGAGCCTAAAGCATGCCGTACTCAAGCGAGCAGAAGGCGAACATGGTCTTAGCCTTGGGAGCAGCACGGGGCGACAAGAGGAAAACTGCCAAGGTATACCGAAAGTGGCAATGGGGGGGGAGGACTTAGCGCGAACACAATTATGAAAAGTTACTTGTCGCTGAAAGCAACAGATAGCTTCAAGAAGAGGCGGCATAGAAAGGGTACCATCAGTGAAGAGGCTGAAGGAGACATTTTCGCTTTCGTGACTGCAAACCCTCATTCCAACGTGCGTGATGTGAGTGGTGAGGTCGGCATTTCGAAGTCTTTAGTGTCAAGAGTTCTCAGGAAGGCTGAAATGCACCCGTATCACCTCCAACTGCATCACAAGCTGCAAGAAAGAGACTTTCGATGGCGGCTTGATTTCTCAAATTGGATCCTTGTGAGCAGTGGCGAAATACCGGATTTTGTTGACAAAGTGCTCTGGACAGATGAGGCAACCTTCTCCAGAAATTCTCAGGTCAACATCCATAATGCGAATTACTCGAGTGATACGAACCCGTATTGGGTGGCGCAGACCGGACACCAGTACCAATGGGCGTTTAGCGTGTGGTGCGGTATATTTGACGGAAGAATAATTGGCCCCATGTTTTTTTACCACATGCTCAATGCTCAGCGGTACGTGAACGCCATCTTGGAAGGCCCAGTCGAAGACTTTCGCTGTGATCTTCCCCTTGCGTTTTTAAAGCGAACTTGGTATCAGCACGACGGTGCACCAGCTCACAGCAGCAGCCTTGCTCGAGCCTGGCTTGACAAAGCCTTCAAACGCCAGTGCGTCGGGCGGTATGGACCAGTCGCATGGCCTGCAAGGTCATCGGACTTGACATGTCTTGACATCATCTGGGGACATGTGAAAGGCCGAGTGTACCGCAGGCCTACAACTACACCATAAGCGCTAAAGGCATAGACTGCTGAGACCTGCAGTGCGATACCGTCTTGCATCATCAAAAAAGCTGCATCGGACGTGTTGAAAAGGTGCCAATACTCCTTTATGGCAGAGGGCGACATGTTTGAACACATTCTCTAGGCAGACATCACAGTGAATAAATCTCTGCAACCGTTATCCATGAAAAAGCCATCTGGCTGAAACTTTTGCACGACGTGGAAAAGGCACGAAACTAATATGAAATTACAAATTCTTAGCCGACAAGGAATGGACAGGAAGCTAAAAAGTTACGTTCCGTGTCAGTTTACAATACTTCCTTTTGTGACAACCAGCGTAATTCACACGGTGTTATCAAGCTTGTTATAATGCGTGTTTGCTTATTGGGGTATTGATCCCAAATGCGAACTCATGAAGTTGTCATTTTTCCTTCGCATGCATTCTGCTAGCGTGAGAGTGCAATTATCGCCGCAGAAACGGGAGCCGCACTGTATTTCAACTGCCGCCTTAACCCACTGGCGTTTATCTCGGAACCAAGCACAACGCAAAGCTCTGTCGTTGGCAGGACGAAAAACACGAAGCGAGCGATGTTTTTACAAAGCACGGTCGAGAGCACTGTAATCATGGCGTATTCGGGCGCACGGAGCGCGCTGTCACGTGGTATTTTTTTAAACTCCACGGGCTTTCGGTTTTCCTGAATAAAAGCGGCCACGCTAAGTCTATCTCGTTGGAAGTGCCTGGGTTGGGCAATATTTGTGGAGCTCCACAACCTTTATATTTACGCCTGAACGTTTCAAGCTATATTTAAAAACTATAATAAGTTATCTCGGCTAATTACTGAAAAGAATACGAGCAAGAAAATGGCACTTTGAGTTTAGATAAACGATGGCAACATCCACGCGATTTCTGTTGTGAACAACGCATAGGGTTTGTCAAAATGTCGGTCTAAGTTAGATGAGACAGTTAGATGGAATATATATATATATATATATATATATATATATATATATATATATGCAGACGATATTAAGTGAAGGACGGGACGTGGACGGACGTAGCGCAAACTACCAACTGTTTAATACTGTTAAAGAACGGGCTTATATACAAAGAGATATGGAGAGGGGAGATATAAAAAGATATGAAAAGGTGACGACATGTGATCGTAGTTCGGGTCAGGCATACGTCGTTCACTTGCACCCGTTCGCCCGGGCAAACTCGACCTCAGCTTCGATAAAGGTGATGGACGGAGTGCTTACGCACATCTCTTTTTCTTTAGCTATCGCAAGCGCCTCCCATATTTCCCGCTCCGTTTTTGCTTTTGATGTGCCAATGACTGCGGTGCTTTCTAGTAGCGGAGAGCATTTGCATTGTTTGCAATGTGCAGCCAAGTTGCTAGGTGATGTCAGAAGCTGGCACGTGTATTTGTGCTCCCGTAACCTATCATTTAGGCAACGTCCAGTTTGCCCCATGTATACTTTCCCGCAATCTAGTGGGATTTGGTAAACAACGGAAGTAGCACATTCCACGTACTTTGTCACGTGCTTAGTCTGACAGACCGTAGCACTAGGATTGGCCTCTTTGTATCCTGCGTTCACCCTCTTGCACATGCCTTTTAGTTTTTGCGGGGCGGAGAACAGAACTTGAACATAATGGCGTTGGGCTGTCTTTTTTATCCTATGTCTGTCTTTTTTAGCCTTTTGAATAGACGTGAAGGACCTGTTCTACAGTGTCCCGAGGCCAGCGGTGGTACAAGCAGTAGAAGAAGCCATCGACACGTTGGGCTACACCAAATTTGAGGACGTGTGCAAGTGCAGTATTTCTAGTTTTGTGAACTTGTTAGAAGTGTATCTACATGGTGCGTTTATCAAATATGGTGACAGTGGGTATGAGCAGAAGGATGGTATCGCTACTAGTTCTTGTATAGCTCCCGTGCTTTCCTACTTATTTTTGAGTGAGGGAGACAGGAAACTTGCCGCCTTGTTTGAAGAAACTAACATAACTACCTGTTTCAGATATGTTGACGATTATTTTATGTGCATGAAATAAAACTGAACCCATCCATTTAGCGTAGAAACTGTCATCAGAATGTTCAAGAAAGCGCATGAAGGTTTAGAGTTCACGTACGAGACTCCTACCGAAAGTCGATTGCAGTACCTTGACATAAACATTAGGCTCAGAGGCTCCCACATCTGGTGGTGCTACAAAACTAGAGGAGAAAAAGATATCCTGAGGTATGACGAAGCGAGAAATATGGGAGGCGCTTGCGATAGCTCAAGAAAAACAGATGGGCGTAAGCACTCCGTCTGTCGCGCTTATCGAAGCTGAGGTCGAGTTTGCCAGGGCGAACGGGTGCAAGTGAACGATGTATGCCTGACCCGAACTATGATCACATGTCGTCACCTCGTCATATCTTTTTATATCTCCCCCCCCGCCATATCTCCTTGTATATAAGCGCGTTCTTTAATAGTATTAAACAGTTGGTAGTTTGCGCTACGTCCGTCCACGTCCCTTCCTTTAGTTAATATCGTCTGTGTAAATCTGAGCGCAATATAACCATGGAGATAAGTATGTGCTAAGTTGTTGGCGAATTCCCTGTCGGTGAGACCAAGAACAGTTTACTTCTTAATGGGCCTATTCGTTGCAAGGCTAAGGGTGTCCTTAGACTGTTTATTATTGAGGAGACTTTTCAATTAGCTCCATTTGCTACTTCTTCGCATACGCCCGTCCGTTTCGGTACGCGTCTCATCCCATTGCTGCCGGGCGAGCTGAACCAAGCAGGTTTCAATCTCCTTGTTAAGAAGCGCGATGTTTCATCTGAGATTACGATTAAGCTTTGGATCTTCCACCTGGCTGAGAGGGCGTGTTTGGCCTCCAGAAGGTGAGCTAGTCTAGAGTCCAGTCTAGAGTTCAAGATGCGTAATAATTTCTTTGGTTGCTCCTTTAACTGCCATGTTCAGATTCTCTATCAGATCTGCATACATCTCGTCTGGCGGGACTGTGTCATTTCTGATTTTTTCGAAAAAGGTCCCAGTCCACATACTCATATCTCGCGGGTGGTCTGGGTTTGACACGCAGCAGAATTTCATGTATGTAATGGTCACTGCCTAGCCCCTTCTGGAAGTTGTCCCACTTGCCTTCGATAACTCGGAGAAAGGTGACATCGGGGGTCGTATCTCGACTGACCAAATTACCGGATCTGGTGGGGAGCCTTGGGTCTGTGACGAGTATTAAACCGAGCTCTGCAGCATTGAAGGCCAAGTTCATCCCCTTTGCACTTTTGTAACTGTACCCCCATTCCGTATTGGGTGCGTTAAAGTCACCCGCGACAACGAGTGGCGCGCTTCTCGCCATCCTATACGTGGTGCCTAGTAACGTTTTGAAGTCTCTTTTCCTGTCCGATGGTGCGCTGTACACGTTGCGAATGAAAATGTTAGAATTGATTGTTCTGTTGGGTACGATATCTATTAACTGGGCCTCGAGGCCCGCTTTGTACGCGCGGACCTCGTGCTCAACGAACGAGATGTTCTTTCTGATTAGGGTAGCGATACCTCGGCCCTTTTCTCTCCTGTATGCTACCGTGTGGTACCCCGAGAGGGAAACTTCTGCTATACATAGCGTTTCCTGTAACAGTATAACTTGCGGCTTGTCCGCAATAGACCTGATAAACTGTCCTAATGGGGCCTTGCGCCTCTGGAAACTTGCGCAGTTCCACTGCCAGATTTTCAGATTGTTGTTATTCACGTTCGCCATTTTGCCTACTGAGAATGATCAATTAGCCCTTTAGCCCTACTTTCGGGATTCAGGTTTGCTTGATTCCGCACCGTAAGCCTGCCTTTGGCTTGGACCTTGGTTCTCTCTAGTTGAGTTAATGTCGTCTCCATCCCGGAGAGCATTCCCATCATGCGTCCAATGGTCTTTACTATGGTAGCTAGCTTGCCTCTGCTCCTTATTTTGGCAGGAGGATCGGTGGCGGTCGCTGTGGCTTCGCTCGGCTCAGCCATCTCATCCTCCCCTTCTGTCTCGCTCACCGGTTCTCGGTTGGGAACTTTACGCTTGGATTTGCCAGCAAGCGGGCCTAGAGCTTTAATTTTATACTCATTGCGGTTCAAGATTTGCCCTCTAAGTCTATTTAAGGCCTCCTTAAGCTCTGCAAGTTCGCGCCTGAGCTGTTGATTTTTCGCCTCAAGTGATCGGACTCTGGAATCATCCACTTGCTCTGACTGTGCCTCACCACTCGCTCCTTCGGCCGTCGTAGTCTTCTTTCCCATCGACGGCGCTGTGCCGGAGCCCTTGACTTTGTCGGCCCACGCGGCCCGCTTCGCTGGCTGGGAGCGAGACCGGGACTGGGATCTCAATCTGGATGCGCTGGTTTTCCCGCCTTTCCCTGAGCCAGTTCGCCTCTTGGAGCGAGAGTGCCCCTTCGCTTACGAGCGGGCTCGTAGGGTGGAGCCACCATATGCTGCCGCAGGTGTCACCGAGCTTTGTGCCTAGGAGATACTAATGTCACGGCCGCTGGCCATCTCTGCTTTTCGCTGCATTTGTCGCCGCCTTCAACGCCGACGCCTAACGATATATGGGATCTGGTAGTGCTGTTTGCATGTCCTATCCCCGGTGATAGGGGGGCCACCGCATGCTTGACATTTGGGTGTGGATCGGTTTCCCTCCTCTTGTAACTCTGAAGACTTAATTTTCCGACAGCCACGGCACTTGTTCTTTTCCTCTTCGGCTCGTCGGCTCGGTGACCCACGTGGCCACACGCGTAGCATACATCCACCTGCTTTTGCACGGAAAGCATGGAACGAGTGCGGCTCCACACATGACCGTGTTGGGCACTCGCATGCCGTCGAAGAGTATAACTACTTGAGTGTTCTTACTTCTCGTGACTTCTAATGCCGTAGGGTTTCTTAGGTTCAGAATTATCCTCTTAAGGGCTCCTTCGTCAAATGAAGGGTCGATGTTTCTTATTACGCCTTTGCACGTGTCTTCAGGGGCAGAAACGTAGGCTGATACCTCACAAGCGCCGAGTTTAGTATGTATCTTGCTGATTCTTACATATGCCCTCGCGTTTTGATCATGAGGGTAGAGATAACCAAAATGTTCTGCATCTTGTTTGGGCACACGGTGTCCTCGGCAGTCTGCTATTCCGTCAAGGCCACCGCCATGGAAAGGACTTGGGCGAGGAGTATGATATCCGGTTTGGAAACGTCGAGGCCTCTCTTGGGCGCACGATGATCTTGATTTGGTCGTTGGGTAATTTCGGTAGCCTCAAAGCTGCCGTTACCTGCTTCATGAACCTTTTGGCCGGCGAGTTGGCCGTGCGGCTATTGGTCAGTAGTTCGCCTGGAACGCCGGTTGTCCGCGCCGGCGAGGGGGTTAGGCCTATGCCTTCTGGCTCTGCCGTGCTGTGAGTAGGCTAGCCCGTTAAGGTTGGCGCTCTCGCGGCGTGGTCGGAGACTCAAGATGTCACAAAATGGTGAACAGTCCACCCACCGAAAAGAGCCCGCTATCTGCGCATTCCTCGGAACTTTACGCTTCATAAAACGTATAGTTTCCGTGAGGCGGCTTGGCAAAACAGCCGAAGACCTTGAAAAATAGGAGCCGATGGGAGCATGTCCGCACTACTCTGCGCCTGTGGGCCTTAGTGATTTTAGAAGAATGGTCCGGTCAGCCGGTTACCAATAAAATGATATTAGTTGAAAGAATGACTTGAGTTACCCAGCCGCAGTGCGCCGGGAAATTTTGGAAGGTTTAAGATGTTAAAGTCTGAGGAAAAGAACGCCGGGTGCTGGGAAGAAAGCGGGTTAGTATTTCATGGGACGTTAAGCTCACTAGCTCGGCGTAGGCGTCGTCGTGGTGGTATACAGAAGTTGAACTAACCTGTGTAGCAGAAGTGCCGCAGTGCATATGCTGGCGTATGGGACATTGAAACGTGCCTGTGACGGTTTTAAAGAAGTGAGAAAGGAATGAAGCAGAAAATAGGAGGGAAACCACAAAAGAAGCGGGAGCGGGTAGGCGTAAACAGGAAGAGGACTCTTACTGTTGATATATGCCTGGAAGTGTGGAAGAAAATATTAAATTGAGCGGTAGCGTAGGGAAGAAACGGAAGCGGGGGAATAGGTGAGTTCAAGGGGAACCGAGGCTTGTCGTGACCTAACGTAATTTCTTTTGCCTTTGTTAATGATATGAAGGATTCAACAGTTAGGCTGCAGTTTCTAGGGATTCTAAGTTCCCACGCGCCAAATTTATTGCCGTATGGTGTAGGCATTTAAACTTCTAGATGAGGTATTATTCCCTGTATTTAATTTCGCCAAGTGAATGGAAATTCGTTTGTAGTATAAAGAGCCTTGCTTCAACGAATATTTGAGCGTGTTCATTGAAGTGACTCACTAATCCTTTACTTAAATTGTGCTGTTTATCTGCGCGGACACTCTCATTTTCTTTTCAGTCTCTTCTTTAAATGTCAGCCGCCGCCGACAACGCCTGCACGTTAGGCCACCCTGCTAACCCATTAAAGCTAACCTGCCGAGCATCACAAGGCCCGGTTTGCAAAGATAGGTCCTCCTCTTGAAACATAGGTCCGTCTTTCTGAGCCACTTTATCCCTGTTTGTAAACTTTATACAACTCAAACTAGGTAATGATGCACGAGTCTCGCGATTGGTAGTATTATACAGGATTTTTTGTAGGAAAGTCATGAAACAGCATTGTACTCACTGCGCATGCTCCGTACGTTGTTGGGTTACTACTGTTTACGTATGCTAGGCTAACATAGGGCATATTTCGAATGCCATTTTTAGCCTTAAGTGCGTTAAACGCAAGCAACCTTGCAGGACAATACGGCGCCCGTCCCTTCATGACATTAAGTTTAACCTACGGCAACGCAAACGTAAGACGTCAGAAGACATGGCGCCGTCTCGTTCCTCGTGCTAGACCTGTCCGAGCCAAGACAGTCTAATAACAAACATCGAGTCGTTTCTGTGTCGAACAGATATTTTCCGTACGTAATATTTACTTACGCGAAAAAGTAGTAGTACCGAACTTGGCGGCACCCATGACTCCTGCTTCGGCGTGAATTCTCGTAATGGCTACACTCAGGCTATCGTTTCTTGTGAGTAACTGTTGAAGTGAGTTTTGGCTTCGTCTAAACTAACCTGAATCGTCAGTCATGAGCGCATAACGCGCGTTCCTAACGAGACACGTCGGCATAGAAACCCCACGATGGTTGCTGATTATTTTGGCTTTGATATGTTTGACAAGAAGAAGCAGACGACACCCTACTTCCAATGCCATCCTTTCGTTTAGGTTCCCATATATTAAACTAGACGTCTTCAAGGGACGCGCACCGCAACGTCCTAAAAAGGTCCTTGCGCATAACGTTCGCAAGGCAGAAAACGCCGTTCTCAAACCACCTAATGTTGACGGCAATGTGCCTACAGCTTGGCATTGGGCGGTGTTCGGTATAACGGTTTGTGCCCAAGCTTGGATAAAATACACTTTGAACTTCAAGCTCACCTTATCACTTTGAAATGTTCCTGCCACTTTGAACCGGAAAAGAATTAAAAATCGGAATATTTAGCTATAACAAATCATTAGGCCGTGAGAACTTACACTCAAGTTGGTCACGTGGCAGCGGCGCAATGCGCATTCTGTGATGGAAAAGTCAGACGATGCCGCATAGTCCTTGCGAAGTAGACCTCTCTTTTTTTTCAATAACGTTTTGGTAATACAGTCTATATTCTGGGTAAATCCATGAGTAAGCAGCAAACAAAAAACATTGCGGACTTTATACGCAATTTTTATTACGCATACAGTTGCGTGAATTTGACCCCATCAACATTCTGCTACACAGCTCCTGAATCATGCATACCCTAACATATAAATTCCATGAAGAGATGATTTTGTAGAACAAGCAGAGTTTTCCGAATAATGCCGTTTTATCCTTGTGTTGCTGATCGGGGGCAAGAACCACAGCAGAGAGGCCAAACTACGTTAGCTCTAGTTGGTGGCGCCCCGGGGGGCCCTGCGTTGCATCCGGCCGTATCTTGGCACCTGTATTGAAAATTATTCTATTACTTGTACACCCGCACAACACAACCATATACAACAAGTAGCATCATTTGTGCTTAATAAACTGGTAATGATGCATAAGTATTCTCGGAGGGGGGGGGGGGCGATCTCTTCAGCCCTGTCACGCGAAAAGTGTAATGCTTTGAATCTGCATGAAAACTTGTAATTTGCAAACTTAAGGCATATGATTGTTGTGGTAGTGTAAATCTCGATGATTGGTACCTTTTAGGCGATGAACAACAATCGAAAGCAAAAAAAAAATAACAAGAGAATACCCATACAGATAACTTGGCTCCTTAGACAATGCATGGGCAAGATTATAGAAGGGGTGAGTCAACTGAAATATTTTGTTGGGTCAACTTGAAATTTGGAGGTGAGCTACTTAAAATCTGTGGTGGGTCAAATAGAAATTTGGACATGGGCCAAATTCAAGTTGGACTTTGCCCAACTTGAAATTTGAATGTGGTCCAATGAAATATGGCTCTGGGCCGAGTTGAAATCTGGGGGTGGGCCAACGGAAATTTGGCTCTGGGTCGAGTTAAAATCTGGGGGTGGGCCAACTGAAATTTGGGGTTGGGCAAACTTCAATTAGGGGGTAGGCCAACTCGAAATTTGGGCGTCGCCACACTTAAATTTGGGGATGGACCAATGTGACATTTGGACACTGCCAACAGCAATTTTTGGGTGGGCCGACATGAAATTTCGGGGTCGGTCAACCTAAATTTGAGGGTGGGCCAACATGACATTTGGGGGTGGGCCAACTTAAATTTGGGGATGGGCCAAGTTGAAATGTTGTGATGGGCCAGCTTAAATTTACGTGCGGGCCGACTTAAAATTTGGCGGATGCGTCGAATTAAATTTGGAAGCGGGCAAACATAAATTTGGGAGGGCCAACGTGAAATTTGGACGTGGGCCAAGAAAATTTCGGAAGTGGGTCAACTTAGATTGGAGGGTGGGCCAACTACAAATTTGGGGGTCGGCCAATTTATATTCTAGGGTGGGCGCACCTAAATTCGGAGATGGGCCAAGGTAAATGAGAGTCTGGGCCAACTTAAATTTGTGGTTGGGCTGATTTGAAATTTAGCGGATGGGCCACCTTAAATTTGGGGGCAGGCAAGTTAAACATTACGGTGGGACAACTTGAAATTTGGGCACGGGCGAACTTGAGATTTTAGGGTAGCCTTCGACTCCTGCGAGTTATTAGTACCTCGAGGACAAGCCAGCGCGTTGAGCCGCTTGGCGCGTTTTCACTGGGTTTTACAAAGGCCCAGTCAGAACACAGGTGAGAGCTGGCAAACAGGCCTGTGAGAGCGACAGTGAGGGTGACGTAGCATCGCGACGATGCATTCTCCCCTCACGCAGCGCCTCATGCGCTACTGCAGCAGCTGCTGTACCCTTTCGGCGGCTCTGCTCCGTCGAGGTGCGCTGGTGCCCGCCGCTCCAGCTCATTTGATACGTTTGCATTGAAGGCGCCGGATGCGGCAAGAAAATCTGAAAATTTTCTACTAAAACCTAAACACTGCTTGCCCACGGAGAGACAATGGGTAGATGCGCAAAAGCTAGGAAACGCAAGCAAGCAAAACTAAAAAAAATGAAGTTACAGCTAGGCCGAACAATGCTTACGGATTAGTAGACAATTTTCTGAGTTTCTGTAACTTTTTTGTTCCAGCTGCGTTCGGTGCTGCTGCACCACGTGTTCATTACTACTGCGATATCAGTTATGGGAATCATTAAAATGCGTTCAGGCCACCATCGCCACCGTCGTGCTGTCAGAGTAGAGCGCTGCAAAAGCCAGGGCTGGCCCTAAAGCCTAGGCCCGGGCTAGAGCGCCGGCCAGGCACGGGTCGGGTAACCAATTGTTCTTTCGGGTGGGGGCCGGCCTCTGGCCTAGTAGCCTCGGGATTGTCGGGCCAGGGCCTCAATTAGGTTCAGATTAGGTCCGGGCATGCTATTTTCATCGTATCTCGGATCAGGACGAGTGTTTTTCTCAACTACGAAGCTTTCATTACAAGAAATTTGTATGCGCTGCCTTTGTAACTACGAGCTACATTTGGGTGCATGATGATGATGATGATGATGAAAAACTTTATTTATCCCTCTTTAAAGGGAAGGGGGCCATGGAATAGAGGGTGGGGGGAGGAACTACTTGAAGTAGGCCTCCTTTATCCTCTCAGCCCACTCCAGGATGGCCTCCTGAAGATCGGGCCTGGAGCTGCGCAAGGCAGCCTCCCACTGCTCCTCACTAGATATTAATTGCTTGAGGAAAGGGGGAAGGGGGTGCTTAGGGCACCCCCACATGATATGGTTTAAGTCTGCTCTGGGAGATACACAGAATTTACAAGAGGGAGAAAGGTAAATGGCGGGATGAATGCGGTGGAGGAGGTAAGGGGACGGAAAGGTGCGAGTCTGCAGCTGTCGCCACAGAACTTCACACCTACGCGGGGATTTGCCCATGAGTGGCGGAAAGGTTAAGCGGTCTAATCTGTAGTGTGTGCAGATTTCGTGGTAAGTAATAAGTCGATCCCGCGCTGTAAACGGCGCCTCCTCCGTGGCGAGGTCCGACGCATGTGATGCCTGAGCCCGGACTGTAAATCCTCGGGCTCTGGCATGAGCCGCCTCGTTTCCGGCAAGGCCCGCATGCGCGGGAGTCCAGATTAATGCCACAGTTTGATTGAAAGGATGAGCCAAGAGGAGAGAAAAAGCTGGCTTAGAGACCCTACCCGCTCTGAAGTTATGTATGGCTGCTTAAGAGTCGCTAACGATAACTGATGAATTTGGAATTGTGAGGGCCAGGGCTATGGCCGCTTCCTCCGCCTCCTCCGAGGAAGATCCAGGAATGGAGGCGGCCGCAGCGACCTGCCCGTGAGAGTTAATGACTGATATTGCGTAATGATTTCTGTTCCCATATTCGGCTGCATCAACATAGAGCACGTCTTTAGAGGTGGAGAATCGTTTTTGGAGAGCCTTTGCTCGCTGCCTCCTGCGCTGTTTGTGATGCACAGGGTGCATGTTTTTAGGAAGTGGGGGGATGCAGAGGTTCTCGTGTATGTGATGTGGAATGGTGTATTTAGTCTTGATGATGGATGCCGGAGTGATAGAAAGAGTTTGTAGAATGTGTGGACCTGTTGCGGTGTTAGAAAGCCTGCTATATTGGGATGTAAGGTGGGCTTCTGTGAGTTCAGAAAGTGTGTTGAAAGTTCCAGTAAGCATTAGCCTTTCAGTGGAGGTACGTATGGGGACTCCGAGAGCGAATTTATATATTTTGCCTAAAAGAGTGTCGATCTTATCTGATTCTGATTTAAGGAAATGTAGATATGGTGTTACGAATGTAATCTTACTGATAACGAAGGCCTGAATCAAGCGGAGAAGTTCGGCCTCCTTTAGTCCGCCATGTTTATTGGAGACTCGCCCTAGAAGACGCAGGGTGTGATCGACTGTGGTCTGGAGTGTATGTAGAGTATATGTGTTGAGCCGGTTGCTTTGAATGTGTAAACCGAGCACCCGGAGCCTGTCCACTCTAGTAACGGGGATGTGGTTTAGGATTACCTCTATGCTAGGCATGTGTTTTCCGGTCCCCCGGTGGGATGGCAGAAGTAGCAGCTCGGATTTTTGAGGGGAGCATGTGAGATTCATAGCCCCGGCATGAGCCACGACGGCGTCTGCTGCGGCCTGTAGAGTGTCTTGAATCTTTCCGTCGGAGCCGCCAGTCGTCCAAAGAGTGATGTCATCGGCATAGAGTGAAAACTTGAGATCAGGAATAGACCGCAATGCTTGCGCCATCGGCATCATAGAAAGATTAAAAAGAAAAGGGGACGGCACTGAGCCTTGGGGCGTGCCGTAGCTACCTAAAGCGTATGAAAGGGATTGCTCTGTGCCTATGTGTATCGTTGCGGTACGGTTGGATAAGAAGGTACATATGTAGTCATATGTCTTTCCGCCAACCCCAATGAGATTAAGCTCTCGGAGGATGGCGGAATGTGAAACGTTATTGAAGGCGCCGTGGAGGTCCAGACTGAGAATTGCTTGCGTATCTAGACTGCTATTGGGTGTAATGATGTCATGCTTCATTCGAAGCATGATATCTTGGCATGAGAGAGATTGATGGATAAAGATTGTTGTCCTCCATGTATTTACTGAGTCGGTTGAGGATGACGTGTTCGAGTGTTTTACCTAGACAAGAGGTTAGTGATATAGGCCTGAGATTAGAAGTGTTGAGTGGTTTGTTTGGCTTTGGGATAAAAATTACCCTGGCATCTTTCCACGAACTAGGGAGGGTGCCAGTGTCAAAGCAGTGATTGAAGTATGCCGTGATGGCTGTGACAGAGTTGTCGTCTAGATTGCGGAGTATTTTATTGTTAATAAGGTCGGGGCCTGGTGCTGACATTGTGCGCAGGGTGGCGAGGGCATGGCGAACCTCTGCTTCCGTGATAGCGGCGCTAAATAGGTCGTTGGGTTCGCCAGTATATTTTGGCATGTCATACTTCTGAGCGGGAGGCAGATGTTTATGGCGGAGGTCGTCGAAGAATCCGTTGAGATTGTTTTTGTGTTCATGTAGCAGTTTGTTTATGCTATGGTTGTGGTGTGTGCGCGATGTGGTAGGGTCTAATAAGTGTCGCAAGAGTTTCCATGTGCGCTTGTTATCGAGGTTGTCATGCATGCTTTCACACACCTGGTCCCACTGCTGGCAGGCCAGTTGTGTGGCGTACTCCTGGATCTGGAGGTCTAATTTGGCAATTCTGAGTCTTAGTTTTCGGTTGAACCGTTGCCTCTTGCACCGTTTGAGAAGAGACTGTTTGGCTTCCCACATGTGTAGAAGCTTGGAATCAACCGTAGTGAGAGCGGTTTCGGGGGGCAGAGTGGTAGTGTGCGTCTGGGCGTCTGCGTGTAGTTGCTGAACCCATTCTGAAATGTCTTGAATGTTTGTGGGAGCTGATATCTGGCGGGCCTCTCGAAAATTGTCCCAATTGGTAAGGCTGAAGCGTTTGGGTGCAAAGGGTTTGTGTTTGAATTGTAGTGTGATGGTAATGATGTAATGGTCGCTGCCGAGGTTAACTTGTGAGTTGTGCCATGTGACGTGTTGGATTCTGTGTGTAAGCGTAAGATCGGGGGAGGTGTCCTTAGCTACGCTATTGCCTAGCCTGGTTGGTGCATCGATGTCGTTATGTAATGTGAGTCTGTGGTCTTGTATGTGGATCCATAGGGCTCTGCCCTTAGGAGTAGAAACGGAGTGACCCCACAAATGGTTGGGTGCGTTGAAATCTCCAAGGATTAGGAGGGGGTGGTGGGTGGCAGCGGCAATAGCTTGAGCGAAAAGGGAGTCAAAGCGGTGATGTTTGTCTTGTGGACGACTATAGATATTGAGAATGTAAAGGCCAGGTGCATTATTTTTGCGAGGAATAATTTCTAGAAAATCGTGCTCTATATCGATGCTGTCGAATTGGGAGTGATTGGCAGTGAGGTGCTTTTGTATAAGAATTGCCGTACCGGGCCGGGAGACCTTATTCTTCTGATAGACATTATAACCTGGGAAGCTGATTAGTCCGTGAGTTTCCTGAAGCACAATGACAGCTGGGAGATTAGAAGAGGAGGCTAGAAACTGCTGGAGGTGTGCTTTCTTTTTTCGAAACCCCCTACAGTTCCACTGCCACACTTCAAACTCGGAGCGGGTCGGGTTATTGGCCATTGTTAAGCGGAGCTGGTGGGGAGGCGGATCGAGCAGGTGCAACTATGTTAGGATGATTCGCGGTGACTCCAGCTATCCAACTTGTAGTTTGTTGGATGTGTGCTTGTACGAATTCAATAAATTTGTCTAGCTTTTCATTCCTGGCTGTGTAATCTGTATTGATTGTTTCAATTGCAGTGAGTACATTATGGAATTTAGTCTCCAAAGCGGTTAGTCTGTCGTTATAATTTAAGATTGTCTCGTCTAGGGTGTCCTCTGATCGCGGAGTCCTCGGAGTTTTACGTTTGCTGGGGGGAGGGTGAGGCGGTTCCCGTTCAGTGGAGGGGCTAGTGTCCATGGGGCGGTGTGAAGAGGTTTCAGGTAGGGCTGATGGATGATGAGTCGAAAGGGTCGTGTTAGAGAGAGGGGCTTCAGAGGTTGAAGTAGAGGGGTGACGAGGTTGGAGTTCTAATTTAAGTCTTTGAATTTCGGCTTTTAGAATTGCATTTTCTTCAAGGAGGGATTCATTATTAGCAGTCTGGTTTGAGGAGCAGCTGGAAGAGGCTACCTTAGTCCAGCTTACCTGGGGTGGGTTGCGCGAGGAGTTGGCGAGAGTAGGGCTTGATGATAGAGCTGGCCAGGCGACGTCTTGGGTTGCAATAGCCAGGCCCGCGGTCCTTGCTTTTGCTCCGACTTCTTCGCCGGCTTGAGTCGCGAGTGCGGTCGAGACTGGGAGTTCGGTTGGTGGGTGAGGTGTCTTGTTTGTGCCTGGGACGTTTATGGCGCGGTTTGAACCTTTGTTTGCACAGTGAGGAGACGGTTTGATGGTTTCCGTTGCACACAACACATATCGGGTCACATTCGTGGTCCATGGGTGCGTCTTTCATTCCACACTTGGGGCAGAGTGTGTCCGTGGCATTAGTGCAGACGTCCTGGCGATGACCAATCCCGCGGCATCGGGTGCAGGCTTCTACCTTCTGCCTGAAGGGGCGGCATCGAAGTGAACAGCCGTCGTAGTTGACGTAGAAAGGGATGATTTCGCCTTGGAATATGACCATGATGGTTTCAGTATTGCCCAGGCGTCGTGCACCACCAATAATCAATGTTGGGTTGCATCTGCGGAGGGTTGAGGCGATGTCATCTTCTGAGTAATCTGGGGGCAAGTGAATGCATCCTCTGCAGGTATCGATGGGATCGGCCACATGGGTGGCGACTTCGTAAGGGTTACCATTGAATTGCAGACTCTGGATATTGTGGTAGAGATCTGCACGTCCCATGTCTGGTGTGCTGATTAGAACGGTATTGTTGATGGTGTTGACACGAATTTGGTCAGAACTGGTGCGGTCGGTGATAGGGAGCCCGGCAGCCTTGAGGATGACTTGTCTGAGGATGCATGCATGGATTCCAGCGCAGTTGAGGCCCCCACGAACTCTTAGGATGATTTTATAATCGCTGCGCGGCAGCAGCGGGGGCTTCGGTTCTGCTCTTGATTGAGTCCTATGAGCCACTGTGGGGTATGCTGGTGGCGAAGGATGCAGACGCTGTTTCGAGAGGTTATTGTGGATCTCGCGCCAGGTGCGCGTGCCATCGCGCTCCGTTCCTGCGCCCATGCTAGGCGGAGCTAGGCCCAGCAGCGAGACGGTCAGCCGAGAGCCCTAAAAAGGGCTGCGGCTCGCGTAAGGGACGTCGGAGTTGCTAAAGGAACTGTCAAGAAGTGCCGATAACACTCACATAGGTCCAGGCAGGAAATCAGGCTCTTGAAGCGATTGGGTAGGCACAAAAATGAAAAATGCAGGAGCCGAGGCAACATGCGACCGCTCGCACCCATTTCCCATGCATGAACCTTCCTCCGCAGTGCGGGATTCCGCAGGGCTGGTTTACCATGTTCATGGAGTATACCTGTGTTGCGAGTTTACGGTGAATTCTCCTCCCGCTGCTACCTGCTGGCCTCATGGTTAGCTCAGATAGCAAAGGGAGAGGCCCGGAAACGCGATGGCCGCGGGTTTGAATCCCTAACCAGGACGAACTTTTCTTCAAGCGGGAAGTTTGCTTTATGAGAAATCTCTGTGGGCTTCCTTTGTAGCTTCGTGCTAAATACGGATGTGTGATATTTTCTTCATTCATGAACCTTTCTCAACCTTGCGGGATTCTGCAGAATTAATTTGCAATATAAAGCTCTGGTCAACATTGCTCTCACGATGTTAAGACCTTGGATTTTAAGAAGTGATCCTGCTCAGACGAGATACGGACGACCTGAAGTTCGAATGGAAGTAAATTAAATTATGGAGTTTTACTTGCCGAAACCCCTTTCTGATGATTCCGCAGTGGACTCCTGAAATTTAGACCACCTGGGGTTGTTTAACGTGCACCTAAATCTAAGAACACTGGTGTTTTTTTGCATTTTCGCCCCTACCAAAATGCAGCCGCCGATGCCGGGATTCGTTCCCGCGACTTCGTGCTCAGCAGCCCCACACCATAGCCACTGAGCAACCACGGAGGGTCGAATGGAAGTAATGCTGTGATTTTTACTGAGGCCCCGCCTGTAAACAAGCTGTAGAGCATTATGGCGGTTGGGAAGGGCGGCTAAGGACAAATTTCAAGAGTTAGTTGCTTGCTTTTCAATGTCGTTGAAGAGAGTGGAAACTATTTGAATAGTGAGAGACTCGCTGCAAAAGGAAAGCACTCCTAAACAGCTTTCAGTTGTCCAAATTATCCTTCCTATTGTAACCACAAGAGGAAATAATTTAAGTAGTTTCAGTACATCTGGTTACATTTTTCCAGAGGAGGGAACCCGTATAAAGGCAGTCATTTACAATAATTTGTTGTTGCACAAAAGTATGTAGATTTTCGGCTGGAGTCATTGATATGACGCCTCGCTCTGCCCTGTGCAAGTTTATTTTAATAGAAAAAGACGTCAACGAAATAAATTTTAAGTGAGTTCATAGAGCATTGAAATAAAGTGGTTTCAAGTAAGTTCTGCAATATTCATTAACAAATAATTTGTGCGGTATGGGACAGAGCAAATTTTTACCGGTCGCCATTTTTTTCTTCACTGTTTATCCTAGCCAGTTCAATATTCGGTCGTAGTTTATCGCCAAATTAGTCAAACTAATAAAGTGTACATTTTCAAGTGCCCATTGTTCTTCGACAAATAATTTTCTCAGCGAATTTTTAGATGTTATGTTCAGGCGTTTGGGCTCAGCCCTGTTGTTTGCAGTATTGTATGCTTTTCCAGCACTGGGTGGGTTGCCTACGAATTTACGTGAAAAAACAATCTCATATTGCAATGTGACGAGAAAAAATAGCTACCTTACCTACGCTGTACATGTACTGTGCTTAACGCCCTACGTGATAAGATAACAGTAGACAGAGCCCCAAACTAGCTCATACTGCTAAAAATGATGGCTAAATTGACAACATTATAACGAAACCGAATAAAACAATAAAATTTCTATAATCCATGTGGCAATATAAAGAAATATAGTCACAAGAGTAACAAATAGCCAGTGCAGTCACAAGAGACGAGGAATAACTTTGCAAACGGCCAAGCAAAGGGTGCGAATATAATGAACTTTGAGGTGTAATAACGACAGAAATACGGAAAAAGAATGAACATGCTCGTTGGAAAGGAAAAAAGACACCGGAAAGCTAGGGGACCAAGGAGATACAGAAACCAACATACGTACGACAGAAATCATCCCGAGAGCACAAGCAGACAAAAAAGCGGAGTTTCCGCAGGATGAAGTAGCCAGAATATGGTAGATATACCGGGAGAAAATTGTATGCTTCAAATACTGCTTCAAGGAAAGAGTAAAAGTGAAGTGAACGTTGGTTGTCAGAAATATTTGATAAAATAAGACCGCGGCTATAATATTTTGGAAGCACATAAACTTATTAGGAAAGAAGTCTCGAACAATACAAGAACATATCCTAGACGAAGGTGGAAACAAACTGGAAGGGGACGCGTCATCAAATTACATCTGAAAAATAGCAGCCGAATCTTTCCAAGGCAATGACGAGGTTGTACTTGAGGAAAACAAAGAGCATGAAAGAGAACCAGTTGGAAAAGGTGGTGGTGCTGAGAAATTCCAAATGCAAAAAACCCGAAGAGAAAATTCCGCTGTGCACAGCCAGCAGGCTAAACGACGTTTACGTTAGGCTGATTATTGAGCTAGGACCGAAAAGTACGGAAGCTCTGTTGAAAGCAGTGGAAGAAAGTTTAAAAGATAGAGAAATGGCAGAGAGTTTGCGACTAAGTAAAACAAAGTTAATTTATAAAGATAAAGGGTAGAAATATTTCATTCATTTACACCTTTGACCATTACATAGGTACTGTACAGGCTAGCAATGTAGGCAATAAAGTTAAAGCTGAAAGCATGGGCAAAGAATAATGGCATTTTGGCACAATTTCAAAATGGCTTCAGAATACGTAGGCATCTGGATAACTTAATTGTCGTTACTCAGTGTACTGAATTATCCAGACTAGAAATAAAACCACTATATGTGGCCTTTTTAGACATCACAGGAGCGTATGGCAACGTAGGCCGCAACATTTCATGGGATATTGTGAAAGGGGAAAGCCTGGGCGACCGTTGCATACAGCTTTTGAGAGATATTTGCCTAGAAAATACTATTTTCGTTGAAAGGGAAAAGATGAGGCGTGAGGAGAAAGTTGATATCAATAAGGGACTGAGCAAGGGTTGCTCTTTATCCCCACTGCTGTTTATGATGTACAAGTTGAGGATAGAAAGGCCACTAGAGGAAAGTAATATCGGGTTTAATTTCTCATACAAAGAGTTCGGTACAGTAGTAGTGCCACCCGCCGCGGTTGCTCACTGGCTATGGTGTTGGGCTGCTGAGCACGAGGTCGCGGAATCGAATCCCGGCCGCGGCAGCCGCATTTCGATGGGGGCGAAATGCGAAAACACCCGTGTGCTTAGAATTAGGTGCACGTTAAAGAACCCCAGGCGGTCAAAATTTCCGGAGTCCTCCACTACGGCGTGCCTCATAATCAGAAAGTGGTTTTGGCACGTAAAACCACAAATATTATTATTAGTAGTAGTAGTGCCACAGCTTCCTGGTTTGTTTTACGCGGACGAAATTGTGTTGCTAGCTAACAAGCAAAGTGAACAAGCAAAGTGATATCCGAAGTTTGGCTAATATCTGTGAACAGGAAGCCGATAAGCTAGGTCTGAAATTTAGCGTTAAAAATTATGTGTTATGGTATTCATTGAAAACAGTGAACAGACAGTGACTATACAGGGCCAAGAAATTCCTTGGTATATGGGTAAACGAATGCAATAGATATGTGGAAACACAGGAAAAAACCATAAGAGCAAAGTGGAAGAGAAATACGTCCATAATGAAACACAAAGCGCTCTGTGGATGCAACAGGTAAGAGGGGTTCCGGGGTATGCGGAATAGTTTAATGGTTTTAGGACTTACATTTGGAAATGCGGTTGTTTGCTTGAAATAAGGGGTATAATCAGGACTAAACAGCAACCACTGGTCTGTGGGACGCCTCATATTGAGCGCTCACGGGAAGACTGCTGAAGAAGCTTTGTAGGGCAATATGGGCTGGAGAACCATTGAAGTGTGAGAAGCTCACAGTAAAATTGATTATGAAGAAAGACTGAAGAATACGGAAGAAAGTAAATGGGCTAGGACAGTGTTGAGGTATTTGTGCACGAAAAGTACTGATTCACAGTGGAGAAATGAAGTAGGAAGCTTACCAGCAAGTATGCCACCTGCATGGTGAGCAACATGGCCGCAAAAAAACTCAAGCGAAAAAAAAAAGGCTGAGATAACCTCATGGATAGCGGCAATGGAAAAGAAACGGGCTATGAGTAACTACTTAAGAAAAAAGACAATATCAGGAAAGAAACAATTTATGGTAACTCAAAGGCAAGGTCATTTCTTTTCTAAGCGAGATCAGGATCCCTTAGAACATGCACTCATAAAGCGAGGTATAAGAAGGTACAAGAAGCACGCGCTTGCTACGGTAAAGCTAGAGAAACAATGGAGCAGGTTTTATTAGCCAGCGAAGATATCTGCTTAGCTGTCAACTTAAACATCTCTGGAGTCTCTGGGTTCAGCCAAAGCAGGGGGAAAGTACAATAAGGCGTACAATAACAACATTACCAATAAGTGTTCAGAAAGTTCGGTGATGTGAATTCGCCGTGTTTCTTTTTCTTTTTTTAGCCTACGTAGGACATTATGCAATACAATAACAAGAGCTTGGTGGCACAACTCACCGCCCCGTTCCAAAGGGAACGCTCATAGCATCCATTCGTTCAGCCAGCCAGACATTACATGGCGATGCATGCAAAAAAAAGCAAGAAAGAGGATTCCGGTTGCCCCATAATGTGTTTTCCGCCCATGCAGCGGCACGCCATGCATTCCGGAGACCACGCGCGGGCTTTGCAGTGACGCCGCTATATGACGCAAAGTGTTCGTACAGCAGGCCGAGAGAGCAGTCCCGCTGCAGTACACGCCTCATACGTAAGGAGTTTCGTCGGTGGCAATATGTTCTGATGCTATATTCCTTGAATGCTAAGCGCACTGTCGCCAACAGTAGTCTTCAAATACACTCTGCCGAATTTTTTTAACGCGACCAGAAGTCCTGACTTCTCAGGTGAGTAGGTGAATCCTGGGGCTGCTGCATACTCGTTTACTCTGTTTACAGCTACTTTTAGTGGATCCTAGAAAGTGCCGTCAGACACCATGGTCCACCAGATTGGTACATCACTGTCACGCACGGCATGTTGCACGCTTAGGAGTTTGTGTAGGTGCGCTAGTCGCCTTTCAATGGCTCCGTTGGACAGAGTGAGTTAGAGAATGAAACTAATTGCTAAAAGCAAGGGTGGTCACTTCAACCGGCAGCTGACCTAGTGACAGACTGATTCAAACTTACGAGTCATGACTAAAAGGACTCCGTACGCACTTAACAGCCGACACGCTGCGCCAGCGTGCTAGAGCTATGGGCAAACAATCCGCTTGGTAACCTGCTTCTATAAACAATGATACACTAAACAATAAGCTCACATAAAAGAAGTAAAATATAGCTTACCGGAAAAATTCTGGCAATGATTACCCTAGTACTTTTTTTCAATTCATTCACTCGATTTGAATCAACCAGTGAAAGCCTTCATCCATGCCCAGGTCTTACGGATTCCTTTCCCTAACACCATGCACCCACGCGCAATCAATCACTTTCGACACTTTCAGCAATCATGAGAAACATAGCACACGGCTCCCCAGGGCATCGACTAAAGCGAACTAAACGCATCAATTTTCCGGAGAGGCCAATGAACGCTGCACACAGGAGTGACAAAGGTGACGTGAAATACACGGCGCACTAAGAGCAACACATTTTGTGTTAAATTGTTTGGAATTCTGCTACCACGGCGAGCGTGCGCCTTCGTTTTTGTTGGACGATATTTAACCTGCTAACATGCATACCACGTTTCGACCAATTACAGTACAACTAAGAGCTCATATCGCAATATCGTGACAACGTTGATTTGATTATTACGCCTCTAACCGATATTCATATTAGTATTTTTACTACCACATGCTCCTGACATTGAGATAAACTCTTCCTGTTGAAAAGTAGCAAACATGTTATTACATAGAATAAGAGGAAGAGCTGTGAAGGTTTTGATATAATGGTGATTTTTTACTCTGAATTTAACTATTACAAATGAAAAATCTAGAATAGTTCCATATTGGTAACTTCTCCGCCTGCTACGTCAATATACCATGCCCTGAAGGTAGCTATAGACCACGCATGTAATCACATACATTTCAATACCCTTACGAATAGTCAAAAATAACCAAAACATCAAAAAGGGTAGGTATGTTACCATTGCACAAGAAGTAATAGGGTCTGGTCTTTAAAAGCTTAAATTTTTGCCTTTCTAAATATTACTGCGCACAGAATCATCATCAGCCTATTTTATAGCGATAGCAATTATATGACCACTCCAAGCGGATTTCTGCAGGCGTGAGGCGAGGAAAAAGGGGGAGGGGGTTCTTCTCCGGCGGCTCTGGGCAGCGCTGGCGCCGTATCTTAAAAGCAGTCTACGGCGGGGCCAAAGCGCACGTCTGCTCGAGCCTCGTCTTCAAAGCGATCTGCGATGTTTATAGAGTGCGCGTAGTGCCGGTAACTTCGTATGCGCTGTGCTTTCGACGTTTCATTCTTGTTGAATCGAGAGGTAAATTTGATCGCTGCAACTTCCGCGATCCCTCACTCCATTATTTTGACAGCGAGTTCCCACGCTCATCGAGCGAGATCTGTTCATGTTTACCTGTGCACGCGTGGCACCGTGCTTATTAATTTAGTTAAAACACGTTGGTGGGCCAGCCGGTTCCCATCCATGATATAACGTGTAAGCGCGACTGAACGAGGACGTAGAAAGAAACAGACACAAAGAGACAGCGCTGTCTATGTGTGTCACTTTCTTTCAACAGCTTCGTTCAGTCGCACCAGTAGAATGCAGTGATTGTACACTTTTCTTTTCAATGATAGGGGTAAGCTTCCAGTCAGGATCTGGTAATGACCGCCGTATACGTCCCAACCTATTTTCATTCTTCTGTAAATTTGCTTCTCATGATCAGGGTCCCCTGTTAGTAACCCACCTAGATAAACGAACTTCTTCACAGGGTCTTGACTGGCGATCCTGAACTCTTGTTGCCTTGCCAGGATATTGAACATTGTTTTTTTTCATATTAATCTTCAATCCCGCTTTTACACATTCTTAGTTAAAGTCCTCCATTATTAGCTCTAATTCGTCCCCAGTGTTCCTGAGCAGGTCAATGACATCGACAAACCAAAGGTTGCTGAGAAATGCGCCGCTGATCCCTACACCTAAGCCTTCATCTGGGCATCTCACTAATAGCATTGGAGAGATTGTGTTTCCTTCTGACCCCTTTCTTGCTAGACAACTTTTTTCTTGTGAAAAACCAAGGTAGCTGTGTAATAACTGTAGACACTTTCAAAGGTGTTCACGTAGGCATCCTGTACTCCTTGATTTCTTAATGCCTCTGTAACTACTGGTATGTCTACGAAACAACTGCCTTTGCATAATCTACGAAAGCCATATAGAGAGCTTGATTGTACTCTACAAATTTTTCGACTACCTGATTGGTGACATGGATGCGATCCATTGTAGCATATCCGTTCCCCAAGCCAACCTGTTCTCTTGGTTGACAGAAGTCTAGTGTTACCCTTATTCTATTGGAATTATCTTGGTGAATATTCTATACAATATTGAAAGAAAGCTAATGGGCCTATAATTTTTCAATTTTTTAACGTCTCCGTTCTTGTGCATTAGTATAATGTCGGCAATCTTCCAGTTCTCTGATACACTTGAATGGTGAGTCAGTGCGTATAAGGTACCGCTACCTTTCCGAGCATATCTCGTCCATCTTTTATTAAATCGACTGTTAATCCATTTTCTCCTGCCACTTTTCCCCGGTTCATGTCTTGCAAGGCCCCTCAAACTTCGTCGTTGTATTCGGTTCCTTGCTACTTTTAATGAAAGTAACGGGGCTGCTCTGGGTGCTGTAAAGGTCAGTATAGAATTCTTTCGTTACTTTTACTGCATCTTCTGAATTGCTGATGATATTACCTTGCTTATCTTTCAGTGCATACATATTGACTTGTTTTATGCACTTTTCTTATCACTGATTTCATGTTGCGTTCATTTCTTTAGTGCTTCCTCAGTCTTCTTCTCGTTATAATTTTGAATATCTCTTACTTTCTCCTTGTTGATCAGTTTTGACATTTCCGCGAATTCTGTCTGATCTTCTGAGTTGGACACTTTCATGCTTAGTCGTTTCTTTATTAGGTCCTTTGTTAGTTGGGAGAGTTTACCTACTCGTTGCATTGGCGCCTTACCTTCCACTTAAATTGCAGCTTCTGAAGCCAGCCTAGTTCCGGTTTCATCCATTATCTCTATGTCATCTTCACCTCTGTGTTCTAAACGCGCTAATAGCACTAGCACGTAGAAGCGAAACAGGCACATGCACAGGCATTAACTTGCGCATGTGTGTGTCGCTCTTTCTTCTACGTCCTTGTGCTATTTGCGCTACAGAGAAAAAACAGCAAAATGTTACACTAACACGCCTAAATATCCACACGACTGTTCTGTAGCTGCATATTTGTTTCCAAGCATCAGACTGAATTGGTCTGCCTTTATCCCCAACTGCGTCTAGGTTGGCCTGTTTCTTCTTGTATAGTTTTACTTTTTCTCTCTTCAATCTGTGGGAAATCTTTGACCTCACTAATCTACGATCACTGCACTTTATCTTACCTAACACATCTACATCCTGCACTGTGCTGGGATCGGCAGAGTGCATGAAATCTATTTCATTTCTTGTTTCTCCATTAGAGCTATTGCAGGTCGATTTTCTGTTGATGCGCTCCCCGAAGAAGGTGTTCATAATCCGGAGCTAATTCCTACCCCTGAATTCCACCAACATCTCTCCTCTAGCGTTCCTGGAATCGATACCGTAGTAGCTTGTTCACCAGCCTGCTCTGCCCCCACTTATGCATTGAAGTCACCCATGATTATAGTATACTGAGTTTGCATTTTTCTCATCGCTCATTCAACATGTTCATAAAATATTTCTGTTTCTTCATCTTTGTGACTGGAGGCTGGAAGCGTAGGTTTGTACAACCTTTCTTCAATACCTTCGATTCAGCTTCGTTACGACCACTGCTAACCTCTCAATATTGCTGTAGAGTTCATCAATGTTGCCCGCTATGTCCTTATGGATTAGAAGTCCTACCTCGTATTGGCTCTTATCTGGAAGTCCTCTGTAGCAGAGAAGTTTGCCTTTAGTCAGAATTGTATAAACCTCACCAGTTCTTCTAGCCTAAGGCGAATATTATCCCGCGCAATGCCTGATAATGCCTCAAAGATTCCTGCTAAGCTAGCTTCACTCGAGAGTGTTCGTCGGTTGAACGTTGTCAGGTTCAATTTCCAGTGGCCGCCTGTATGAATCCAGAGATTGTTAGCACCCTCTGCCACGTCGCACGTCTTACCACCGCCTTGGTCAGGTGCTCCGCCGTCGCTGGGGGCTGAGCACCATGTGTTAATTGTAGGGGTCATGTGAGAGGTAATGGCCGAATACTGCACCAGGGAGGCCAATTCCTGATCTGGTAATGGAGTGTTTTTGTTGAAGCTTAGTGCGCCTTTTTAATTTGGCTGCACCTGGACTAGTATAGCAAAACAGGCTCTCGACATTTTTTGCCGGTGTCAGGTGCCACTCCAAGACGAAAATGCAGTGTACTAGAGGAGGATTGCAACTTAAGGCCTTCAAATTCGAAGCCCGCTGTTCTACCTCAGCCACACGCCATCGCCTCAGTCCCATAGCTGCAAATGAAAAACTTCGAATGGATTATTAAACCGTGGTGCTGGCCATGACCGCGTTCCGAGCATACCAACCCGCCCTCCGACAAGTCGCATGAATGACCATCAATTCATGCAGGCGGGTACCAATCATGGGCACTTCATTTTCCTGTATATTTAAACCCTCTTACAAGTAGTGCCTTTGTTGCACCGCTTATAAAGTGCGACCCTGTTGTCTATGGTCAAGGGTCGATGAAAATAAGTGATTTCTAAGGATTTTTTTATTACATGCCTTCTGTACCTTGAGTGCTGCTACTTACGTGCCAGGGAATCAATCATAAATGCCAAATAATATGCCTGTTGCCGCTCATGTTCCCACAAGAGCGAATAGAAATCTCCACTTCGTAATATTATTATATGCACGGAATGAAACTCATTCGTTGCATTATGGTAATGCGAAGTACTATTAAGGAAGGCTCATATATATAGAATTCATATACTACATCCAATATCGCACTCACCCTGTTATTGTAACTCGGTGTCCGTTTGCGCTACATTCAACATGCATGCATGGATTGTGAAGGTTCCTGCTCTGTCCCCGCTCAATTACTTGATCGAGAACAACGCAGCCACCTATTAGTGAAAGAGAAAAATCACGAACAAGGGTCATTTCTATCACCCCAGACAGAGAGAAATACACAAAAACAGGTGAAGTGGACAGTTATTTGAAATGTGGTTACGGCGCAAGGAAATCTGATTGCAAAGAAGAAAACACAGAAAGAAGTAAGGAAGGAAGGGACAAAATTGCGCTCTTTTTGTCCCTTTTTCTTTACACTTAATTTTCCTCGCGCCAGAACCCCATTTCAAGCATGAGGAAACTAGCTCAACATCGCATTCTGCAGGATTACATTTATTCACGACAGTTACCTGCTCTCTATTGTGCTTGCTTAAGTTATATATATATATATATATATATATATATACATATACATATATATAAGTGTGTGTGTGTGTGTGTGTGTGTGTGTGTGTGTGTGTGTGTGTGTGTGTGTGTGTGTGTGTGTGTGTGTGTGTGTGTGTGTGTGTGTGTGTGTGTGTGTGTGTGTGTGTGTGTGTGTGTGTGTGTGTGTGTGTGTGTGTGTGTGTGTGTGTGTAAGGGCACAGACATATACGGTGCCTCAAATGCGATCAAGCAGAATAAAGCTAGCTAGTGCTCAGACCAGCACATTTATCTATGCCCGCAACCTCCGGCTCGCGTCACCTGAGTCTACAGGGTGAAAACCTAGTTGGTGGCCATCTCATCAGCCTCACACCATTGAAAGTGACTTCAACACCACGCCCTTAAACCCAAGCGCAGAGATCATCCACATAATATCAACCGCCATTCAAGGCGAATGCAACTAGGGGGCATATACATGTGAAGATCAAGCTGCTCCACAAATCTCAACGTTTCGCCCTCGTACTGCACCCTAAGTCGCTGTCACTGCAGAAGTATCGAAGGCACCAACCATCCCACACTCTGGAAAGTCAGAAGCGCTCATTTTGAATAATATCGAAGCAGTCTCAGAAGGCTATTCTGGAAAGCCCGGCATACTGCTCTCGCTACAAGTCAAGTCCCACAAAAGCGAGCAATGTACCAGCAACCCACTTATCAACCCGTCTATGTACGAAACTATGTGCAACGAACTTTGGAGCTGAAAACGTCACGTAGCTATCAATCACAACAGGTGAGTCGACGCCTATGGCATCTCATTAATGGAGTAAATCACATAGAATGCATCGGGGTTCATACAAGCCTCAACATAGACCCTATTTCGCTTAGCTAATAGGTGTCCAAAAGTTCCTTTATCAGGGCAGAATCATTCACGTGCACCGGCAGTAGATGTCATCCAGAGCGCAACGTAAGGGGTCGGCCGCCTGAGATGCACATTGTAGATGTCAGTAGAACATACACTTTTATATCTAAACCCACCACGAGTTTACTCCCTTACATGAAGTGCCAATGCCTTTTACCTCATGTAACCTATGCGCAGTATATGATCTTTCGCTAACTGCGTCATTCGCTTAGAGTCCTCATTCCTGGCCCGCTCCTTGTTAAGTTAAAGGGGCCACGACACCAAATCTCGCAGCTTAAACTATGCATTGCATGTTGAACTGTACGCGCGCCACTGCACGCTGCCAAAATTTGGGTGCAAGTGTGGCAGTAGAGCGTTTGTACTTGGATGTTTGATGCCGCTTTTAAACTGTAATGCAGTCTGGGGAAATGAACGGGCAACAGAAGCAGAGAAGCGGACAACAGAGTAACAGAAGCCGGTCTCGAGGGCCATCTTTTTATGCAATGCAAACACCGTAAATTATTTTCGTCATGAACGCCATGCGTCGTTTTGTTTTTGCATGCGCGTCTCGCCGCATCTCTGTGGTTTCCTACTGCTTTTTCTTGCCCGAGTGAAGCAAATGATGGCGCAATTGAGCGGCGACGCCATTGCTACGCTGTTGGCTGCTAGAGCATATGGCGAAAGGCCTCCGACTTTCTCTGAATCAGTTTCAACGCAGACGACAGAGAGGTGATCTATCAGTTCCTGACGCCTCACAGCTTTGCGAAACTGGCACTTCTGTCGGTGGCAGGAGTATAGAGGCAGCGATTGCAAATAGAAATTTCCTGTTAACGTGTGCGCTGAGAGCCTGGGTTCCTTGTGTACATAACCTTATTCAGCCCTCTACTCTCAATTACAAACATCTATTGAGAATTATTGAACTGTGTCATGGGCCCTTTAATGTTCAGTGTTGCTCGCGCTTTGAGGGGAGGAGAAAAGTGTAACGGCGTACAGATGCACCATGGCTGCAATGCGATGAATAGGAAGAATATAACGAGTGTTCGGGCGTCCACGTTTGTCTGCTCCCGCAGCTTTATGCTAGCGTCATGTACTTTGCAGCAACAGCATCTGTGCCCAACCAGGTTGACGATGAAGGCGACGACCTCGTATGTGCATGCGAGGCGCTAGAGAAGAAGAAGCCTGGACTGAGCGCTTGCCCATATTCTTTCGAATAAATACCGCTCTCGGCTCTTATGTCCAGTGAGCTGTGACAATATATATCCTTTCTTTGTATACAGCGCCTCCATTACTTACGATGCAGCCATATTTTCGAACCTTCCAATAAAGGAAGACTATGCACTGAATGGTGATATGTACAAATAAAGAAGAGGACAGTGTGTCACAACACACACACACACACACACACACACACACACATATATATATATATATATATATATATATATATATATATATATATATATATATATTACGTTTCTAGGAACACTTCGTGTGACAGTTTAGGATAGCTCTTCTGAAATAAAAGTACGGATGACACGAGGTAATTTGTCGTTAATGAGCAAAAACCTAACAATTAACCTTTCATCATTTACTTTCAGTGGGTTCACAGCTCTGCGTAAAAGCCATGTCAGCTATTGGATCTTAAAAAATGCCATCACCCACGGAACTGTGGCACGACAAATTTAATCGATGAGAGCGTGCAAAACCGAAATTTGGACGACGCAGTGAGCACAATGGCGCGCCCATTGAGCTGTTCTGCAGACGTCACCCAGCAGCAGGCAGCCATCGCTACGGTTCCGTGCTCCTCGCTGTGGCGGTGTCAACGGTGTCATCACTGCACTTGTCCGTCGTTTCGTCACTGCCGTCGTCTTGTGGGATTGGCGATGGAGGGCCTTCGGTGTTCCGGGCGTCAACGGCCTTGCCTCCACAGGTCGCTGGCTCTAGTTTTCCCGTCGCGACCTTTGGGAGCGACGCCTCGGTGAAATGGAAGCGGGACGCGGACTGGGCGACCTATAACGCCCAGGCGCTGCCGATCGAGGTTCATGTTGCTGGGGGTTTCGAATAGTTTGGCGCGTAGATAAAAATGCCTCAATCTCATAAGGGCGTTCACCGTTCCGAGGGCAAGGCGTATTCACAGAGAAGCTACGCAGTCCTACTCGGTGTTACTGGCATTCCCGGTATAGGTGACCAGCCTCTCCACAGTGGTTGCAGAGGGGACGCCGGTCTGCAGTGCGCCATACATGGCTTTTACGTGGGCTTCCTTCTGGCATGGGCTGCAGATTGCGAGGAAGTACCTGGGGTATTGTGGCCGTTCGTCCAAAGTCGGCACGTCCTAGGTCCTGACGTAAAGCTTGGGCGTACGATATCCGCGGCAGACGCTCTGGCTGTGCGTGGGGCCGTACCTGAGGCTCTGGCTCACAAATTACTTGCCGGACTTCACGTATGACATCAGCAAGTGAGGACACGGTAGGAGGGCTTTAGGCCAGCTGCAGTTTCTGCAGCTCTTCCCTTACGACGGACCTCACCATTTCGCGTAGGATGTCCATGTTGTTGGGGAGGGCTCCTGACCCAACGTCAAATGATGCGATGCATACATCTCTGTTGTACTGCCGTGCACGCTGCTGCAGCGTCTTCTCCATCGTCGTCGCCTCTGATCGAAATTCGGCTACAGAGCGGGGCGGATTACGAACCAGGCCGGCAAAGAGTTCCTGTTTCACACCGCGCATTAGGTGCCGCAATATCTTGTCCTCAGCCATGTTTGGGTCGGCTCGGCGGAAGAGGTGGGTCATGTCTTCAGTGTACATGGTCACACTTTCGTTGTTCCGCTGGTTCCTCGCCTGAAGAGCGGCTTCTGCCCTCTCTCTGCGGTCCGTGCTCGGGTACGTAGCTAGCAGCTCTCGTCGGAAGTCGTTCCACGATGATAACGACGCCTCGTGGTTTTGAAACCACGTGCGTGCAGATTCCTCCAGTGCGAAGTACACATACCGGAGTTTCTTTGTCTCGTCGCAACCGTTACACCTGGCGACGCGCTCGAAGGTTTCGAGCCAGTCCTCGGCATCCTCAAATGTGTCTCCGTGGAAGGATTCTGGCGTCCGGGGTGAGTCAACGACGACGTGAGAAGGGGTTATTTGAGTAGCCATCGCACTGGTACCTCGGCTGGCTGCCGCCGCTGCCCTTGGGGAATCGGCGAGAGGACCAAACTCGGGGGCCTCACCTCATACGCGGCGACTCGTGCGTTGGTGGACAGGCGTTAATTCTGTTGGCTCCAAACTTCAGGGATCCGGGCTACCTTCCCTGGCGTGTGTGGGGCTTGGAATCATACCCCGCACCTCCACCAGTAATGTAACCAACAGTTACAACAGCCGTTTCTATGAAAACTGATTTATGCTGGGCGAACCTGTGCCCGTCAACAAAAACCGACTGAGCACTCAACCACAACAACAAAAGCGTCCCTCGAGCGTCGCTCCTTCGAACGTCGTTCTCCTCTTTGCCGCCTCCTGTCGCGTGCCAATCGTCCGATGCTCGTGCACGAGCCGCCGGCCTGTCGCCTTGCGGTGCTTTGCTTGACGCTCGCGATGTGGCGACTACGCAGTTGGGATATGTCGGTCGTCTTTTTCTTCTCGCAATGCTGGCGGCAATATATTGTTAAGCGCCACCTATCTCGTGGACAAAGGCGTTGCATACCAGTCGAGAAAGAGGACTTGCGGTGCCCGGCCCACCTTCTTTATTTTGTCGTGCCACTCGCCGTCATTGTGCAAATATTGCATATAAACATTTTTTTTACATATCCATGTGATATCTATGGTAGAGGTGCCGGGTAAATCCTAAGGACAGCATGGAACTTAGCAGCGGACACCTTGTGGGCCATCCAACTATGTCGGCTGAGAGGCCCGCACGCCCAGCCTTGGCTACCACAACCTCGGTTGTACTGGCCCCATTCCTAAACCCTCGTACCTTCTCTGGTACTGACGCCACAGACGTTGAAGACTGTTTAACCGAATAGGAGTGAGCCAGCAAGAACAAACGGCTTGACACCATTGTCATCTTGGCTAACCTTATCTGCACCTCAGGGGAACGGTCCGTGTTAGGTTCCACACACTAGAAGGAACTGCCTAGTTTGGACACCTGCAAGCAAAAACTACACGAGCTCTTCGGCAAGCCAGTCAGGCGTCAGCAAGCCGCTAAGAAGGAACTTTCGTGCCGGCCCCAAATATCAAATGAACCATATGTCGTGTACATTCAGGAAGTGTTCGCTCTGCGTCGGCGGGTTGACGACAAAATGTCTGAAGCTGACAAAGTCAGCCACCTATTTAACGCATCGAAGATGACGTCTTTAATTTACGGATATATAAGTACTGATCGACGGTCAACTACATTATAAAGGAGTGCCGACGCTTTGGCAAAGCGAAGAGCCGTCGTGTCACGCAGCAATTCGTACGGCTCCCTAACACCGCTGTTACCTCAGCGTGCGGGGACGTCCTGCCGCCCGATACCGGATTTTTGCTGCGTCTTTTGGGGCGTGAGGCTAAGACCCTGTCTCCATCTTTTCCTCAGACCCGTTCTTACGACGAGTGCCGCCCAGAACTGTCGTTGATCCAAGCCGTGATACGCGAAGAGTTGGCAAACGCAGGCCTTCATCCCATCTGTGCTGTAAGTCGCCATGATGCCAGCAATTTCTTTCAACCCACCCGACAACAAACGACCTATCCTGGACACCGGGACCCAAAACTGTGGTCAACGCATGACGAAAGGCCAATGTTCTTCAACTGCGATGAGATCCTGCCCTTGTCGCTATCGCCGTCCATCGACACTTCGTCCCGCGCACACTTATCGCCCGGAAAGCAGTCGGTCCTCATCGTTTCAAACTGACTCACCGCACCCTGATGTTCCTGCCCCGACTCTATGCTAGGACCCCTCGCCATCCGCGCAGAACCGGCGTTCTCGCTTTCCGTTGCCCAGTCGGTCGCCGTCGCCGTACCCTCGTCGTCCATCTTCGGAAAACTGACCTGTGCAGTTTCCAGAGGTGACCCTGCATTGGCCAACCGAGCCGGAAACCCTCCGTTGATTCTGGCCATTCGACAACACCTTTTGGACATAGAGGGGGACCGCGTGCCGGTTTCGGCTCTAATAGAGAGTGAGGTGCAAATATCTGTCATGAGCGCTCGCCTCTCTCTTGGTCTCCACAAAGTTATTACTGCCGCCACGTCATCTGTCGTTCGCGTTGCCGATGGCAGTACACCTTGCGTTGTTGGCATGTGCATTCCGCAGGGGAGCATCGCTGGCCACCAGACCTCAATTCTATTCACCCTTTTACACCAGGATCCCCTTGACAACATCGACGTCGATGACTTCCTGAGCCCCCATTCTGCCCTCGTTGACTGCTCATCTGGCCATATACAGTTGGAACTCTCGTCTGTACTCGACCTCAACACCGAGTCGCCACCACGTTTAAGTGTCATGGAGTTTGTTCGTCTGCGACCTGGTACCGCGAAGCATGTCATGTTGATCTCAGAGCCGCCTGTTTTTGACGGTGACTACGGGATCTTCCCTTCTTTGGACGGTGTATTAACGCGGTATGTAGCGCGCCCTCACTGGGTTGTGTCTGTGGCAGAGAATCGGCCGTGAATACCTATTCTTCACTTTGGAAGCGCCCCACAATATCTTCCCGAAGGCATCACATTGGGCAGCATATCGTCTTTACATGTAGACGACCATATGGCCCGGACTCTCGATGCTCTACAGTAATTACCTGGAAGCCAGAACACAAGTACCATGCCTCTTGACGACCCTCTTGGTGGTATAATTGCCCCTGATCCTTCCCATTCTCTGTCCATAGATCGCACCTTACTGCGATGTTTCTAATTTTCTACGCCACGTTTGAGGAGACACCACTCATTACCCATGGCATCGAGATTGGGGATGCTAGACCCATCCATAGGCGCATTTACCGAGTGCCTGCGTCCGAACGCCTTGTTATTCAAACAGAAGTTGTGAAAATGCTAACTAAGGAGATCATTGGACTACTAGTGAGTCCTTGGGCATCCCCTGTGGCGGTTGTCAGAAAGAAACACACCTGGTGCTAGTGTATTGACTACCGGCACCTTGCAAGATTACAAAAAGTATTTCTATCCATTGCCACGAAGAGATGATGCACTCGACTTTCCGCATGGTGCCAGGTACTTCTATTTTTCTTCCATTGATCCGGCTATTTCTTCGGTCCGGCTATTGGCAAATTGCCGCTGACGAGCAGGATCGCAAATAGACCGCTTTCGTTACACACGATGGACTCTACCAATTTAAAGTCATGCCCTTTGGATAATGTAATGTCCCTGCAAAATTTGAAGAAATGATGGACTGCCTGCTTCGCGGATTTGAGTGGTCTGTTTGCTACTGTTACCTTGACGACGTCATCGTTGTTTTTTTCGTATACATTTCCCAGTAATCTCCAACGACTACTCGTTATTTCCCCAACGCTCACCCTAAACTAAACTCCTCCAAATGATGTTTCGGTCGCCGAGAGATCATCGTACTTGGTCATCTTGTTGATGCGGCCGATATCCGACCTCACACTGACAAAGTACGCGCCGTTACCAACTTTCCAGCACCCATTCTTCACAAAATTTCCGCTTGCTTTACCGCCTCTGTGTTTACTTTTTCTCGTCGGGAAAGACTTTGCACGGCCTCTCCCAAGCCTGCTCAAGAAAAACTTTTTTTTCCTGGTCCTGCCCAAGCGTCTGCCTTTCCGCAGCTCATCCTATTACTCACTACGCCACCTGCGTTGGCTCACTTTGGCGATTGTCTTCCCAAGGAAGTCAGCACAGATGCCAGTGGACATGGCATCAACACTCTTCTGGTTCAACACCAGCGTGGTCAGGACTGTGCTATTGCATATGCCAGACACCTCCTCTCCACCACCGAGCGGGATTCTTCCAATACAGAGATGCAGACCTCACTCTTGTTTGGACGCCGCAAATGTTCACCCTTATCTGTATCGCAGACTTTTTACGGCCGTCACTGACCAATCACGCTCTTTGCAGGCTATGTTCACGTAAAGATCATGCGGGTCACCTTGGACGCTGGGAATTACGGCTTCAGGAGAGCCGATTCACAGTCATCTAAAAGTCTGGCAGTTTGGATTGCGATACCGAGGACTTTTCGTGGTAACCCGTCAACCAACCGAAACCTGCACAGAGCGACTACAGACCTTGTGTGTTTGCCATCTCTGAACTCTTCGACATTGCTGCCGAACAACGCTGTGACCAAGTCCTGCGCAACATTATCGACCGTCTCAACTTCCTGGTTCCTGATGCCTCTTTGCGCCTCTTTTTACTGCACAATGACACTTTATATCGTCGCAGTTTGCTTTCTGACGGTCCCACAAGGGACTTGTGATTTCGATACACCGCCGCTCGTCTGTTCTGGCCCCGTTTCATGTTGCGCTAACAGAGGGGCCCCTCAGCGTTTCACGCGTATACGATCGCGCATGCCGTTGGTTCTACTGGCCAGGCATGTCCTGCTCGGTGGGTCCTCATGTGGCATCTTGTGACCTTTGCCGTCAGCGCCGTTAAAAGCCGCTACTCTCGCCTGCTGGCCATCGTCAGCCTCTCGATGTTTCATATGAGTCATTTCATCGCGTCAGTCTTGACTTACTTGGCCCGTTTCCTCTGTTTCAAGAAACAGATGGGGCGCCAGTGCTACAAATTATGCGAAGCAATTTTCGATTACCCGTGTTCTTCTCGCCAGCTGCGCGACGGAAGTTGTGGCCTTCTTACGTCGTAGCATTACTCTCCAGCATGGGGAACTTCGGCAACACCTCACTGACCGGGAGAGACAGTTTATTTCGAAGGTGAGTGAATACATTTTGCGGTCTTGTTTGATGTAACACAAACAGACCATGGCCTACCATCCACAGAAGAATGGCTTGACAGTGCGACTGAACCATACAGTAACCGACATGCTGCCAATGTATGTGGCCACCACCAGGATTGGGACATTGCATTTCCGTTTGTGACATTTGCATACTACACTCGATCACATGGGACCACTGGTTATTCGCCTGTCTTTTTATTACTCGCTAAAAATTCTACGTTGCCAATGGACACGTTGGTGCCTCCTTCCACGTGCCCCCCTACAGAGTATACTCGAGAGGTATTGCCCGTGCCCACCATGCACGTCAAGGTGCCTGCGCTCGATTCAGCTAGTCGCAGATACAAAAGCAATCGCCATACAATAGCCCTCACAGGACTACCCACTTTACCCCTGGGCTGTCGGAAAAGCTGCTGTTCCCCCACATCAGCCCACATCGAGTGTACCGCAATGTGACCGACGTAACGTAAGAAATTGCTCCGCTGTCTTCGTCTCAATAGGCCCAGACCGCACCGACATCGTGCAAGTCATCCGCCTGAAGGCCTATGAGGTGCCACACGCTGATTCACCCCGTGCGTAGTCAACCTTTTCCATGCCGTCATATTTTAACTGCACCTAGTCGGGGATTTTGCCTCCGGAAGGTAATGTTATGAGCCAACTATCCTGCGAACAAGACGTTGTGGCACAGCAGACGAGAAAGAGAAGGTGTGCCTGACCCACCATCTTTGTTGTTCTGGTGCCGCTCACCATGACTGTGTTTATATTGCACATGAGCCTTTATTTTACATCTCCCCCTAACGATATTGTACAAATAGGGTAGAAATCTGGAAATAAACATAAAGACACTGACGTTTTCTCTCCCTGCTCCCTGCGAGAATCATTTTGTCGATATCCATCCCTTTTCCTGCCCTACGTTACCTCTCTAGCAGACGACTGTATCAGTTTCGCACGTTACGACAGATGACGAGCTGGGCTTAGAGTACCAAGTTCCGTCTCTATCTGTGACCAGAGGGCTGAACCACACGGCCACATCATCATTGATCACCTCAGCAGTCCGTCTTCTTCCCCCTCCCATCAGCCTTCGCAAACAACTTAAAGAGGCCTTGACACCATATTATCAACCTTGAAATAGACACCACATGTAAATCGCACGCTTCTCGCAGTACACTGGCAAAGCTTCAACTACAGGGTGCGAAGACATTTGTATATGTGTGTGTGTGTGTGCGCGTGCTTGTGCGTGTGCGTGTGTGTGTGTGTGTGTGTGTGTGTGTGTGTGTGTGTGTGTGTGTGTGTCTGTGTGTGTGTCTGTGTGTGTGTGTGTCTGTGTGTGTGTGTGTGTGTGTGTGTGTGTGTGTGTGTGTGTGTGTGTGTGTGTGTGTGTGTGTGTGTGTGTGTGTGTGTGTGTGTGTGTGTGTGTGTGTGTGTGTGTGTGTGTGTGTGTGTGTGTGTGTGTGTGTGTGTGTGTGCGTGTGTGTGCGTGTGTGTGTGTGTGTGTGTGTGTGTGTGTGTCCGCGGCGCTATAGCCACATTGCAAATCTCCGGGGAAGAGCGAGCTCGACATTCCCTGGCCTGCTCTGGTTGAAAAACGCCGCCAGCACTTATTGCTGCTCTCGTGCCGTGTCCTTTATATATATATATATATATATATATATATATATATATATATATATATATATATATATATATATATATATATTGAATGCGATTTGTATGCAAGAGAATGAACAGTCATATCTGAAGCGACAACTAATACATGTTTGCTTTTTTTTAATGCTTAGGACGGACATTCATTTATCATAGCGAATAAGCCAGGGTGATGAATCAGGAAATCAGCAACTATGAATGCTTACTTTTGCATGAAGTAATTTGTCGTGATCCTGCCCATGTTGTAAGTTATGTGTCTTACGTTGAACTTATGTTCATTCGGAAGGCATGCTCTGAAAAGGGCGCTTTCATTGAGTCTTACCTCTTTAAATACTGCAGTGGCTCTTTTTTGGTTACTAAGGTATTCTAATGTTAAAATACAATTCTTCTTGAAATTATACATAGTGATAAACTCCATGGGCGCGCCTCTGCTTAGTGTTTCTTCCTATATAGTGAGAAACTCTAAGAGCCCGTGAGGGTTGTCCGGTCGTCATTCAAGAATTTTTTTTCTGACGAACGTACAATGTAGTGCTCCTGCACCGTCTTGCTGACGCTTTATTTAGGTGTTCATTGAACCTGCCCGCGTGGAACCGCGGAGTTTGGCGAATGAGGATGTCACATTTCAGGATTAAATATAAGCTTTTTCCATATTTATGGGTGATAGCGGAGCTTTCCAATAGAGCCGCTGCAATCAGAATCGCACGTAGTGCATTGTTAATAATATTTGGGGTTTTACGTGCCAAAACCACTTTCTGATTATGAGGCACGCCGTAGTGGAGGACTCCGGAAATTTTGACCACCTGGGGTTCTTTCACGTGCACCTAAATCTAAGCACACGGGTGTTTTCGCATTTCGCCCCCATCGAAATGCGGCAGCCGTAGCCGGGATTCGATCCCGCGACCTCGTGCTCAGCAGCCCAACACCATAGCCACTGAGCAACCACGGCGGGTGTAGTGCATTGTTAAGAATGGTATTAGCTAATGAGGCCGCATGTGGTACACCGCGAGCGCCGGCTCTTCGATGGTTTCCGCGATGTTCGTTGGCGTCAGACATTTGTGTCGAACTTCGGTCGCAGGGCTATTTCAATGAAATAGCGTCGCCGACGCAAACGCAAAATCCTATTTGCGCCTCTCGCATGCGCAGTGGCACTGGCGCTATCTTTTGCGGCCGCAAAACATTCGTGGCCCATATTCGAAAACTCCCCCATGTGCATGGCGGGATATGAATATATTGCGTGATGTCAAGTTCATTGCAGATGCGCGTACACGACCAGTCTTGCAGTAAGCCTTTGCACGCAAGCCTTGGCTGTCGCTGTGTGTTTAATAATGTTGGGTTAATAAACCAGTGTTTGTTGGCAATCTGTTTGTAATGCCATTTCTGCGCCGTATTGACGTACCCTGCCGTAGGCGAACCCTGACGAACCCTTCGTGCGCAGCGGTGTGGAGGAGCATAGCATCCTTTCCTGACCGTGCTTGTAGGGTAAGCCTCGCGCAAACCCGTGTCCACAAGATATCAACTATATCCGTTAAAGTTTTCATGGTATATGTTAAGCACACGAGCGTTGCTCCCTGCGCCAAAAGTTCTTGCTGCTGCGCCAAATAGGCTTTTTGATACGCCATGAACTGTGCCCAAAGGTGAAGCAGCGGTAAAACCATTGCATTCTCGTACTTGCACAAAGACAAAACACCCCTGAATGGCCCTCTGGCGGCTTCTTTTAAAAGTTTGTTATTGGTCATGTGACACAACCCCAACTTCCTTGAAGTCGAGCTCCCATAGGAAGTGTGGTGCTCCCTTATACAAAAGCACCTTGTGGGTGCCCGTCTGACACTGCTACAAGCGATTCACTAGCGATAATACGTCTTTGCTGGAATCTATTACAAATTACAAAATATCTACGCTCAGAGCTTTGTGTACGGCAAAAACACATCCATCTCAACTGAGCAAACCCGCGAGCCATTAGGCAGAGCATAAGAAATGAGATAGTGACTGCACCAAGATGCTTTGCTGAGTCATAAACATGACAAGCCTAACATTCAAAGTGTTTGCCAGTAAAAGTAAAGAGAAAGAAACGCTGATCCCGAATAAATGCGTAAGTGGAGTATATGTTTGTGCAACTTGGAATTAATTTCCAGGCGAGCTTTCAGAACAAGCACCGTATACGCAGCTCGAGCCTTTGGACACGATGTAATGAGCAACGAAAGCACTCACATTTTTTCTGAAGCTGTGGCCAAAGCTTGGTGTCGTCCGAACAATCACCGTCAACGACATCCGCCGAAACAGCGATTTGCTGAGCCACACCGGCATCATGCACAACCATTGTAAACCGGGAGGGAATGGAGGCAGCTGCAGCAAGCAGTTTACGTTTCACGGTGCCATCAAACATGGCGGCGCGAGCAGGGTTTCCGTAAAAAGCTATAAATCAATTTACTTATTTAGCTACGGGCGAGCGTTCAACAGGCGCAGTAGTGCCACCTGGCCAAGTTTGTCAGATCTAAGGCAATTTACCAGTGCGACACATTCGTTTGCATTTCCACGTTTATATGTTCCACTGCCCGTCGTTCATTTGAGATACTATTGAAACCACGATGCGCTAACCTGAAATAGTGGCAGAAGGCTGAAAAACATACAAATTTGCGCATATGAGCAGCGTTGCATAACGATCACACCAGTTGGAATGAGCTGTCGAGTATCGCAAGCGGCTCTAATAAATATATTATTTGGGGTTTTCCGTGCGAAAACCACTTTCTGATTATGAGGCACGCCGTAGTGGAGGACTCCGGAAATTTTGACCACGTGGGGTTCTTTAACGTACACCTAAATCTAAGCACACGGGTGTTTTCGCATTTCATCATCATCAGCCTAGTTACGCCCACTGCAGGGCAAAGGCCTCTCCCATACTTCTCCAACTACCCCGGTCATGTACTAATTGTGGCCATGTTGTCCCTGCAAACGTCTTAATGTCATCCGCCCACCTAACTTTCTGCCGCCCCCTGCTACGCATCCCTTCCCTTGGAATCCAGTCCGTAACCCTTAGTGACCATCGGTTATCTTCCCTCCTCATTACATGTCCGGCCCATGCCCATTTCTTTTTCTTGATTTCAACTAAGATGTCGTTTACCCGCGTTTGTTGCCTCACCCAATCTGCTCTTTTCTTATCCCTTAATGTCACACCCATCATTCTTCTTTCCATAGCTCGTTGCGTCGTCCTCAATTTCAGCAGAACCCTTTTCGTAAGTCTCCAGGTTTCTGCCCCATATGTGAGTACTGGTAACACACAGCTGTTATACACTTTCCTTTTGAGGGATAGTGGCATCCTGCTGTTCATGATTTGAGAATGCCTGCCAAACGCACCCCAGCCCATTCTTATTCGTCTGGTTATTTCAGTCTCATGATCCGGATCCGTGGTCACTACCTGCCCTAAGTAGATGTAGTCCCTTACCCCTTCCAGTGCTTCGCTACCTATCGTAAACTGCTGTTCTCTTCCGAGCCTGTTAAACATTACTTTAGTTTTCTGCAGATTAATTTTCAGACCCACCCTTCTGCTTTGCCTCTCCAGGTCAGTGAGCATGCATTGCAATTGGTCTCCTGAGTTACTAAGCAAGGCAATATCATCAGCGAATCGCATGTTGCTAAGGTATTCTCCATCAACTTTTATCCCCAATTCTTCCCACTCCAGGCCTCTGAATACCTCCTGTAAACATGCTGTGAATAGCATTGGAGATATCGTATCTCCCTGTCTGACGCCTTTCTTTATAGGGATTTTGTTGCTTTCATTGTGGAGGACTACGGTGGCTGTGGAGCCGCTATAGATATCTTCCAGTATCTTTACATATGGCTCATCTACACCCTGATTCCGTAATGCCTCCATGGCTGCTGAGGTTTCGACTGAATCAAACGCTTTCTCGTAATCAATGAAAGCTATATATAACGGTTGGTTATATTCTGCACATTTCTCTATCACTTGATTGATAGTGTGAATATGGTCTATTGTTGAGTAGCCTTTACGGAATCCTGCCTGGTCCTTTGGTTGACAGAAGTCTAAGGTGTTCCTGATTCTATTTGCGATTACCTTAGTAAATACTTTGTAGGCAACGGACAGTAAGCTGATCGGTCTATAATTTTTCAAGTCTTTGGCGTCTCCTTTCTTATGGATTAGGATTATGTTAGCGTTCTTCCAAGATTCCGGTACGCTCGAGGTTATGAGGCATTGCGTATACAGGGTGGCCAGTTTCTCTAGAACAATCTGACCACCATCCTTCAACAAATCTGCAGTTACCTGATCCTCCCCAGCTGCCTTCCCCCTTTGCATAGCTCCTAAGGCTTTCTTTACTTCTTCTGGCGTTACCTGTGGTATTTCGAATTCCTCTAGGCTATTCTCTCTTCACCTATCGTCGTGGGTGCCACTGGTACTGTATAAATCTCTATAGAACTCCTCAGCCACTTGAACTATCTCATCCATATTAGTAACGATATTGCCGGCTTTGTCTCTTAACGCACACATCTGATTCTTGCCTATTCCTAGTTTCTTCTTCACTGTTTTTAGGCTTCCTCCGTTCCTGAGAGCCTGTTCAATTCTATCCATATTATAGTTCCTGATGTCCGCTGTCTTACGCTTGTTGATTAACTTAGAAAGTTCTGCCAGTTCTATTCTAGCTGTAGGGTTAGAGGCTTTCATACATTTCGGCCGCATTTCGCCCCCATCGAAATGCGGCCGCCGTGGCCGGGATTCGATCCCGCGACCTCGTGCTCAGCAGCCCAACACCATAGCCACTGAGCAACCACGGCGGGTCGCAAGCGGCTCTCGTTGCGCATTCTGGTAGCTAGTAATCACCTTTCGTGCCATTTCCCCGCTTCCCGTTTCTTCTGTACGCGCCGCACGAAATGAAGATTAGTTAATGTCATATTGGTGTGCCCATAACTGAACTACATTAAAACTCAGGTCCAGACAACTAAATCAGCATCGCTTCGACCTGGTGTGCCCGAAGCTTCAATCAGCCACCCCTGTCATGCACGAGCTCGTCGGCCCAAAGTTAGCCCTCAACTGAACAGTATCGAAACACTCTCAACCACAACGGTTGGCGAGGGTTGACGATCGTGCATTGCAACTTCGCAGCATGTTTCCATTCGTTGTGAGAGCTATTTAGTATGCACAAAAGCACGGAAGCAAAGACATCATCGGTCCACCGTTTTCGCTCGGCAGCGTCTCACAAAGATTGGCTGAACGACGGTCAGCAGACTTTCACCTTTCAACATCGGTACAGAAAAACATTGCAAAGGGCACGTGCTTTAACGAAACCGAGTTGCGAGGCACCCGTGAAGTCGCATGAGGTCTTGGGACATCTACAGGTGCAGATGCTGTCGTGAAGTACTCGGGAAAGACATTCCTCTTTTTCTCCTGGTGACATTTTCCCCTTTGGAGGCTGTAGGAGAGAACTGTGGGTAGCGGGAAGGAAGGTGGACAGTCGCCATCTATGCCAACACTCCCGCCTCTGGAAGCAGCATATTTATGACGAATTGGCTTAGTTGTAAACTGACGCACCCTTTGGGTGCGTCTGTTTCTGTATATTTTCCACAGAACAATAATCGTCATCTGTCTTGCCCGCATTTCCTTTCTTTAATGCTGCGAGGCGGTGGTTCCAAGTCACGAACGGCATGCGCATTATCAGCATGACAGAGCATTCTTGGCAGGAAAGTAGCGAGCAAAGCGTTTTCAAGAAGGAAACGCAAGCAAGGCAGATGACCATGATCGTGGTGTGGCGAATATACACCCCAAAGTGTGCAAAGGTTTCACTCTGAAACAAAATATCACCCTTTGGGGCTTATCTTGTCCTACAACAATAATCGTCATAAGTCTCGCCCGCGTTTCCTTTCTTTAACGCTGCGAGCCCGGTACTTCCCAGTCAGGAACGGCTTGCGTGTTTGTGTGACACAGCATTCTCGACAGGAAAGCAGTGAGCGCCGAGCTTTCAAGAAAGGACACTCAAGCAAGACAGAATACGATTCCTGTTGTGTGGTATGATACGACCAAAGCGTGTACATTTCTTTAAGAGTGTAGCTACCTACACTGCCACTGCAGATGTGCTGATTAAAGGTTTTATTTTAAACGTAATTATGCAATTAAACAACAAACACAACCTAAATATGCTCACTTCAATAAATATATTCCTTCAAGAGCATCACATTCTATAAAGTTTTTAGAGGCCTTCGGCTATCCCTTATATTAACAATCATATTCGGTGGTTTCCACGCACCTTTTTAATGCCTCTTGGTAAACACCGTGAATTTGGTCGCACTTCCAAGCTACACTGCTCAAAGCAGCACTACCCTATACGTGTGAGGAATTCTACGCAATTATTTTCTTAATGCTCAAAATTATTTCAACTGTTTAACTCTGTAACGCATGAACGCAATTTTACATCACGGATGAATTAGTACAACTTTCTCGCCTTTATTGCACCCCTTACATAATACTTTCCTACAAAGTTAACCAATGGCATGGCATTTCAGATTTAACTTGAACAGCAGAGTATTTCATCGCTTAGTAATTGGATTCCCTGAACTATCCACAATTGAAAACTCTCTCCAGCTTATGGACAACACTTCGTTTGGCTCTGCGCTAGGTTTCCTATGCTTAGTTGAAATTTTGAATAATATTAATACAACGTAGGCAATACACTACTTTGAACCTTGCGAGGTTAGAGCTCTTCGCTGAGACAGCAAATTTATTACGCTGTGAACCTCGGCGTGTCCTGGCTACGTGAACTCTTTACGATCCTCCATATTAGACTGCTTCCCGCAGTGCACGTGGAACATAATGGAAAGGAGAAATGGGAGAAATACTTACGGCTACTGTATCTCACCGGGCACTGAACAGTTTGCGTTGACACAAACGCGATGTGCCCTACGAACAAAATTGCCACTGCTGGAACATTCATAGCTTCTCGCATATGCGTCGCTATCGGCCTAGGCACCTGTCGGGAAACAAAAAGATAATTTTACATACTGAACAGGGAACATTTGTAGTTAAAATACATCCAATATTAAGAGGTATTGATATTTATTAGCATCTGGCTTATTCAATTTCGGCAATGACAATTCCTGCTTGCGTCAGACACCATTTCAGAGCGCTTCAAAGGCCACTTAAATCTGTAAATGTGTACCTGTTATAGCATGCTCAATTGGGACAGCAAGTTAGAAGAGCACAAATTGAGGACATACGCATGTCATACACTTTTCGATTAGCAGATAAGCACCATGTTCGCAAAAAACACGGTGAATTTTCTTATTGAAATACATGCAAAATGTAGGAAACCTTTTATTTGACAACTGCTGTAACAATTTGAAGAATATATGGGTCATTTGAAAGACAGAAGTACGTTATAGAAATTGTATTTCTCATTTAGGATCTCATATGTTTACAAAAGTTACGAAAACGTGGGTAGTTGAGAAGAAGACTGAATCACAGAGATTATAAATTCAATATTTCGTGTCGAAAGCAGATATTGCCGTTCAATAAGTTGCATCTGCTAGAGCATATGAAGCAGACAAATTAGATATATCAGTGTAGTGCCGCGTATTACATGCTTACGCCAAGCCAGTCAACAACGGAAAGTGGTCTTTATTGTGAATTACCGACATATACGTGTGCCGGTGGCGCCATCTCTTGGTGCCAGCACAAAGCATAACACAGGGACACGTGTCTTCTGTGTTCGGCATCACATCTATTCACGTTTTCAAAAGAAAAAAAACAAGGCCTTCTGAACAATCTGAAATTTTATAAGGAAGGCAGAGTTAATGTATATTAGGCGCACATTAAGAAACACAACGCCTAAAAAAACGGTAACTCTCTACGATATACTCAGAGCAAAACGAAAAGAGAAGTCACCTTTTGAGCGAAAGATAATCTTCAAATCTCACTGGTGGCCTTCTCTCGCGCGTGCAGCTGCGTAGCACCATTTCACTGTCCGGCCCATCACTACCAATTGCCAACTACCTCCGCTCTTGTTGCTGGGAAGGGCGTCTATGATCTGCAGGCTGAGAATCAGCAGCAGAGAGTTGCGAAGCATTCCATGACCGGTCATCCTCGACGCGAAACCAACCATCGCCGCAATCTTCAGAGGCTAGGCAAAGGTAATTGTACATTTTGGGCCGCCACCATGATTCTTCGCTCTCACAAAATGTCCCTCTTAACCTTCAGCACTTTTGCAGCCCACGGTGGTCAGCATACGCCTTCCTCTTTCCCTACTTTTTTTGTGCACGACTCCTGCGCCGCTGTATTTCTTTTACAGGATCCCTATCCCTGTACAAACCGACTGTTGGAAGACCGCTGACGTCAAGTGTTGTCCTCATCTGCCGGCCATGAAATATTACAGCGGGCAACAACCGAGTTGTGCTATTAAGTGTGCATCTGAAGATGCCAAGGTGCTCTACCACAGAATGCTTCCCACGATGCTGTTACAACAATGCCCTGGATGTATGTCTATAACGCACAGGTAAATATCTCTACCGCGGAAAAACACCACAGAAAGAACTTGCTTGATGCTTGCGGTTTCCAGAAACGTCTGAAACTCTACTGATACGCAGTGTCGACGATAATCTGACACCAACCCTGTTGGGTAGGCTTATTGAGAAAGAACCCCTAGGAGAAAATTCATGAACTTTTCGACGTAACATCACCGCAGAATTCTGGACATTTCGACTAGTACTCTACTGCGGTCATTGCGTGCTTGTACGCTGCTCGTAGGTGTTCAAAATATCCAACTATATCAAACTCCATCTTCGCTTATGATGTGTCAGAAGGCGAAATAAGTTGTTGCGGTGTTCCCTAAACATTGCTTCCTTTTTTGACCGACTGGCAAACTGTAGAGCAGTGCACCACGCTTTCCACTTGTTTCTTCAGTCCTGAAAACAGCACTTCTCTCGGAGACGTTACGTGGTCCTTAGAATATTTGTTTACTATTTCTGAGCGGTGTTACGTTTCGCCTACGACGCGCGGTATAGCCGGCGCGGATGCAACGGACACCGGGGCTTCGTTCAAAGCGGCAGACATTTTGGCCCGTTCGGCGCCGCCGCTACGCCTCCCCGCCAAGCGCGTCCAGGCATGTTCCAATGCCACGTGTCTTCGTGTGCGTGTATGTGTGTGTGTGCATGTTGGGGCCCACGCTTGTCGAAGCGCGGCAGCCGGGGAGAGGAGCTCCCCCAACTGTGAAGCGAGGAGGTCTGAGCGGCGCCGGCCCGGCGGATGCGTCACCTATTCTTCCCAACGTGCCAGAGCGGCGCCGGCCCGGCGGATGCGTCACCTATTCTTCCCAACGTGCGCGAGCGGCGCCGGCCCGGCGGATGCGCCACCTACTCATCCCAACGTTCCCGAGCGGCGCCGGCCCGGCGGATGCGCCACCTACTCATCCCAACGTGTCCGAGCGGCACAGTCACGTGCGCGTCTATAGAGGCGTTCCTTCTTGCCCTCAACTGCGAGAGTATAAAAGCAGCTGCCCCCGGACGCCAAGAGAGAGGCTCCGATTTCTTCTGTTGAGTAACGTGGACTCCCGTCTCTCTACTTCGGTCGACCTGACCGCCCACTCTTTGCAATGCTAGAATAAACAAGTTGTTCTGTTACGAGTCGACTCATGCTTTGCTGGGACCTTCGGATGCTTGCAGTTGTGCCCCAGGCCGCCAGGCCAACGCTACCCTTGGGGCTTGCGACCCAGGTGCAACAACGGGTGTCAGCGCCGAGTTCCCAACAACTGTCTGCCAGCGGTGAGATCGCGACAACGGAGGCCAGCAGCGAAGATATGCAGTTGACTGTATGCTGAGCAGCTCAACGACCATCCGGGAGCAGTGCAACGAGCCCTGTGTGATGACTGGTTGCCTGCAGCGGAACGACTGCGCTGAATTCTTGGCTGCGAGGTTTGGTGAGTGCGGGACTTTCTTCTTCTGAGTTTTGCCAGGCTTTTGTTAGTGTAAGATACAGAGCTGGTAATTGTGGTTGTCGTTGCTGCCGGGTTAGTTTGCGGCAAGACAATAATAGGCCTTAGAGAAAGCAGCATTCAGAGCAGCCATGGATTTGAAGTCGTTGCGCAAACCGAAATTGCTGGAGCTTGCAAGAGAGTTGGGTCTGGATGTCTCAGACAAACTCAGAAAACCAGAACAGCTAAGGGCTATTCTTGAGTTAGAGGCTGAGGATGACGAGCTGTCGGAATGCCTTGAGACCATTGAGGAGAGGGAGACGGCAAAAAGACAGGAGCGCGAAATTAAAGAACAGACAGAGCGAGAGCAACAAGAGCGCGACCGTCAACACGCTTTGGAAATGAAGCGTCTCGAGATAGAGATCGAACGCGCTCGTAATGGAAGTCAGGCACACGGTGCAGGAGAACGCGTATTGTTCAAAATGACTGACCTGATGCGGCCGTTTAAGCTTGGAGAGGACATTGGTTTGTTCCTGGTTAACTTTGAGCGAACGTGCGAGAAGCAGGGGTTCTCTCGGGAAACGTGGCCACAGCGCTTGCTCACTTTGTTACCCGGCGAGGCGGCCGACGTAGTCGCTCGCTTGAATAGAGAGGAGGCAGAGGATTTCGACAAAGTGAAATCGAGTCTGCTAAAAAAGTACAGGCTGTCAGCGGAGGCGTTCCGTCGGAAGTTTAGGGAAAATGAGAAAGGCAAAAGTGAGTCATATACAGAGTTTGCCTACAGGCTTATGTCAAACATGCAGGAGTGGCTCAAAGAAGAGAAAGCGTTTGGTGACCACGATAAAGTTCTGCAGTGCTTCGGGCTGGAACAGTTTTATAGTCGGTTACCTGAGAACGTGCGGTACTGGGTCTTGGATAGGCCAGACGTTTGTACGGTGGCTAAAGCCGCTGAGCTAGCCGAGGAGTTTGTGACGCGTCGGGCTCGCGGAGCTAAGGACGGTCAAAAGGGTGAATTTGGCTCCAAGTTTGAGAGGCCGAAGTTCACACCCATGAGAGCAAAGGGGAACACACGTAGTGCGGATGCGAGTGAAAGCAGTGCGACCGAACCTAAGGAGACGGCGGCAGCCGAAGCCGAACGCAGAAAGCGGTTCGAGACGAGGCAAGCGCGCGTTTGTTATACGTGCCAGAAGCCGGGTCACTTTTCGGCGCAGTGTCCGGAAACAAAAACAAAAGTCGTGTTTTTGTCATTGTGCAGCACTGACGAGAACATGAAGCTTCTCGAGCCTTACATGCGAGACCTCCTCGTGAACGGGAAAGAGTGCCGAGTGCTTCGCGATTCCGCAGCTACGATGGATGTAGTTCACCCCTCTTACGTAGAACCCGATATGTTCAAGGGCGAGTGCGCATGGATCAAGCAAGCCGTGGAAGCTCACAGCGTGCGTCTGCCCGTAGCAAAAGTGCTTATTGAAGGACCTTTCGGAGCGCTTGAGACGCAGGCGGCAGTGTCATCTATGCTGCCCCCCCCAGTACCCGTCCCTATTTTCGAACAGGTCCGATAAGCTCCTGCGCGAGAAAGGGGCTTTTGTTTGGTGAGGCTAGCGTTCAGGCCTTAACGAGATCGAAGGTTCGGGAGCTCGCTGCAAAGGCGGTAGTTGCGGGGCCGACGTTATCAAACAATGAAAAAGGGTCAGAGGCGCAGCAAGCTGATATTCAGAGCACGGCCGAACTGAATAAAATTGAGTCTGTAACGTTAAAGGCACCAGATACTGGAGAGGAAATGCCCGACACGGGAAAATTAGAAGAGCTATCTGCAGATTTGCTCATCGCGCCTACGTCAGACGGACTTAATAGGTTGCTAAAAGTCAGCAGGTCGGCTTTGATAGCCGAGCAAAAGAAGGATGGCAGCCTAGAAAACATACGCTGCATTGTCAAGGAAGGTATCGCCAAGAAAAATGCTCGCTTTGTGGAAAGAGGTGGGGTCCTGTACCGGAAGTATCTAGACCGCAGGGGAGTGGAGTTCGATCAGCTGATCGTGCCTCAATGCTATCGTGAGGATCTGTTGCGCTTGTCGCACGGGGGTTCGTGGTCCGGACACCTAGGAGTTAAGAAAACTAAGGACCGTCTCTTGCAAGAGTACTATTGGCCAGGGTGTTTTCGGGACGCAGACCACTTTGTGAAGACATGTGACACCTGTCAGCGGGTGGGCAAACCAGGGGACAAATCGAGGGCGCCGTTGAGATTGGTACCCATCATTACGGAGCCTTTTAGACGGCTCGTTATTGATACAGTGGGACCTCTGCCGGTAACAACCACGGGGTACAGACACATTTTGACTGTGATCTGCCCAGCGACAAAGTTCCCTGAAGCAGTGCCGCTTAAAGAACTCAGCTCAGTTGAGATAGTCAATGCACTACTGTCCATATTTGCGCGAGTTGGTTTTCCTGCGGAAATCCAATCAGATCAGGGCACAGTGTTTACTAGCGCTTTGACGACGACTTTTCTCGATTGGTGTGGGGTAAAGCTGTTACACAGCTCAGTGTACCACCCACAATCGAATTCCATTGAGAAGCTCCACTCCGTCATGAAGCGCGTGTTGAGAGCATTGTGTTTTGAACATCAAACTGACTGGGAGCTGTGTCTGCCTGGGGTGATGTTTGCTTTTCGGACCGCGCCGCATGCGGCTACGGGGTTTTCGCCAGCTGAGCTGGTGTACGGTCGCTCGCTGCGATCTCCGCTTCGCATGCTTCGAGAATCGTGGCAAGGCAGGGGCGACGACCCAGTCGTGGTGGAGTACGTGCTTAGGCTCCTCGAACGCTTAAGAAGGGCACAGGAGTTGTCAGGTGAAGCAATGGCAAAGGCCCAGCAGAGGGCCCAGGTTTATTACGATCGGACAGCCAGGGCCCGTCGTTTCGAGGTGGGCGATGAGGTCATGCTATTGCGCACATCGCTAAAAAACAAACTCGACGTGCAGTGGGAGGGCCCAGCACGGATTGTTCAAAAACTGTCGGACGTTAACTACGTGGTGAGTCTGCCAGGAAAGCGGAAAGCACAGCAAGTTTACTACTGTAATCTGCTCAAACCTTATAGACAAAGGGAAGCAGTGGTGTGCATGATGGTAAACGTTCCCGAAGAGCTTCCGGTCGAGCTTCCGGGACTAGGCTCAGTGACGAACAGGAAAGACACCGATCAAGTCATTAGTGACTTAATCAGTAGAGCATCGCTGTCGCCTGAGCAGAAAACCGAACTACACCAGCTCTTACAAGAGTTTCAAGGTCTGTTCTCTGAGAGGCCTGGTAGGACTTCTGTCCTTACTCATGATATAGAACTTACCTCCCCAGAACCAGTACGATCCAAGGCGTACCGGGTGTCACCCCGCCAGCACGATATTATGGAGGCTGAGGTAAAGAAAATGCTACAGCTCGGTGTTATTGAGGCTGGTGAGAGTGATTATACCTCCCCTTTGATTTTAGTTGAGGTACCGGGCAAGGAACCTCGTCCTTGCGTCGACTACCGCAGGCTTAATTCCATCACTAAGGATCAAATTTATCCGATCCCTAACATCGAGGAGCGCCTTGAGAAAGTTAGTAGCGCTCAGTTTATTTCCACCCTAGATCTTGTCAGGGGTTATTGGCAGGTTCCACTTACAGAAGAGGCTAGTAGGTATGCGGCGTTCATTTCACCAATGGGAACGTTCCGTCCTAAAGTTTTGAGTTTCGGGTTGAAGAACGCGCCATACTGCTTTTCAAGCCTCTTGGATAAAGTGTTGCGGGGACAGCAAGAATTCGCTTTACCGTATCTAGACGACCTAGCGATATTCTCCGCATCCTGGTCTGAGCATATGGCACACTTGCGGGCAGTGCTAACCCGCCTGCGCGAAGCGAGCTTGACAGTCAAGGCTCCTAAGTGCCAGTTAGCACAGGCCGAGGTTGTCTACCTCGGTCACGTGATTGGTCAGGGTCGTCGCCGCCCCTCTGAAATAAAGGTGGCCGCTGTGCGAGACTTCCCGCAACCGCGCACGAAGACCGATATTCGGTCGTTCTTAGGTGTCGCCGGCTACTATCAGAGGTACATCCCCGGGTACTCTCATATCGCGGCTCCCCTGACGGATGCTCTAAGAAAGACAGAGCCGCAAACAGTCGTCTGGGACGAGACAAAGGAAAAAGCTTTTAGCGCCCTAAAGAGTGCCCTAACAAGCCAGCCTGTGCTACGATCGCCAGACTATACAAAAGGGTTCGTAGTTCAGTGCGATGCTAGTGAGCGAGGCATGGGCGTTGTACTGTGCCAACGGGAAAATGGAGAAGTGGAACACCCCGTCCTGTATGCTAGTCGTAAGCTGACCAGTCGTGAGCAGGCGTACAGCGCCACCGAGAAAGAGTGTGCGTGTCTCGTGTGGGCCGTTCAGAAATTGTCATGCTATCTAGCCGGCTCGAGGTTTATCATTGAGACGGATCACTGCCCTCTCCAATGGCTGCAGACCATCTCTCCCAAAAATGGCCGCCTCCTGCGCTGGAGCCTCGCTTTGCAACAATATTCCTTTGAGGTGCGTTACAAAAAGGGGAGTCTCAACGGTAACGCCGATGGCTTAAGTCGAAGCCCCTAACGTAGGAATCAGCCTCAAAATTGTTTGTTACTGATGTTTTTCTTCCTGAGGCAGGATTTTTAACATATTGCTTTTGTTTAGTGTTTCAAAGTGATGACGTGCTTTCTAGTGCAATTTTCCAATTTGTCGACGCGGTCTGAGTGCTGCTAGACTACTGTAAGGAACTAGGCAGTGGTATAGAAGGGGAAAGAGCCTGGCAGGGCTTAGTGAGGGTTGTGCCGTGATTGCTGACTGAGCGGTTGAGTTTCGGCGTAGTTCTAACGCTTGCCGGGAACGAGAACAAAAATGTGAACTCTCCCGAAGTCACTTTGCAGTGTCCTGTGTGAACCTGAACGAGAGAACGAGGCCTTCTCTGTGCGCTGCGCTGAAGAAACGTCGAGGGACGCCCGACTTCGGTTATGAGCATCATCGAGCGACATCCCTCCGGACAGCGGATGCAGTCCCCTGAACATCGGGATCTCCTTCCCCCGGCGGGGCGGTCTGTTACGTTTCGCCTACGACGCGCGGTAAGTTGTTGCGGTGTTCCCTAAACATTGCTTCCTTTTTTGGCCGACTGGCAAACTGTAGAGCAGTGCACCACGCTTTCCACTTGTTTCTTCAGTCCTGAAAACAGCACTTCTCTCGGAGACGTTACGTGGTCCTTAGAATATTTGTTTACTATTTCTGAGCGGTGTTACGTTTCGCCTACGACGCGCGGTATAGCCGGCGCGGATGCAACGGACACCGGGGCTTCGTTCAAAGCGGCAGACATTTTGGCCCGTTTGGCGCCGCCGCTACGCCTCCCCGCCAAGCGCGTCCAGGCATGTTCCAATGCCACGTGTCTTCGTGTGCGTGTATGTGTGTGTGTGCATGTTGGTGCCCACGCTTGTCGAAGCGCGGCAGCCGGGGAGAGGAGCTCCCCCAACTGTGAAGCGAGGAAGTCTGTTCGGCGCCGGCCCGGCGGATGCGTCACCTATTCTTCCCAACGTGCTCGAGCGGCGCCAGCCCGGCGGATGCGCCACCTACTCATCCCAACGTTCCCGAGCGGCGCCGGCCCGGCGGATGCGCCACCTACTCATCCCAACGTCCCCGCGCGGCACAGTCACGTGCGCGTCTATAGAGGCGTTCCTTCTTGCCCTCAACTGCGAGAGTATAAAAGCAGCTGCCCCCGGACGCCAAGAGAGAGGCTCCGATTTCTTCTGTTGAGTAACGTGCACTCCCGTCTCTCTACTTCGGTCGACCTGACCGCCCACTCTTTGCGATGCTAGAATAAACAAGTTGTTCTGTTACGAGTCGACTCATGCTTTGCTGGGACCTTCGGATGCTTCCAGTTGTGCCCCAGGCCGCCAGGCCAACGCTACCCTTGGGGCTTGCGACCCAGGTGCAACAACGGGTGTCAGCGCCGAGTTCCCAACAGCGGGCTGCACGCCACGAGTTCCGAGGCCACAAGTTTATCTTCGAAATGCAGCCCACGCTCCGTGTCCGGTGCAGGCACCAAGGACATATGACATCTGCTGCCTTGTTTTCAGAGCTTTTATGGTACTGTACTGTGATGTTTGCGCACTACATGCCCGCTGTCCACCTTGAAATACAGAGAGGGTGGTGACCGGCAATGCGAAAAGAAGGCACTGTCACTAGGGCCTTGTGGTCATTTGCAGAATAAAGAGGCGTTTTCGTAAGTGATTTTTCACATTCCCCGATTCTAACAATTGCTCCCGCTGGCAGGACAAGAGGAACCACGAAACCTTGGTAGCCGTTGCCGGTGTCATCGCTGCTGTTTTAGCATAACGTGTTAGAGTATTACCTCAGGCTATTTTTCAGTGGTTGTCATTTGTTGAGCGCCGGAATGCCCTGAAAATATCCACTCCTACCTTTTCGAAAGAAGATGATGGCGGGGTTACAGGTTAGAAGACTCCAACCGGAGCTGGGGTAGGACACTTGAATTATTGACGTTTGTCGCAGCTGGTCACTTTTCTGTATTCTGTCCAACCTAGGCCAGTAGAATTTGACCCATCTATTGCGGTGGTACGCACAAGTGAAACTCATGCGTCCAGCAGTCGTAACAACTGCAACCTACGTAACCGTAACGTTTTCCTAGAAACGCTGGTGGCGAAGGCTGTGCCCGAAGGCAAGCTTTCTGTCTTTCTTTTTATATGGTGTTTTAAGGAACCGAGTGGGCCCCGCCACTGCTACTAAGACATGCCTCCAACGGCAGCTGGAAAAAAGATTTGTGTTCCAGTTTTCGAGTAACAGAATTATATCTTCTAGTATATCCAAACTACAGTCCATCGCTATTACGTCTGTAGGTTGTGTATAAGTCGTACTTAACGAATTTTCTGACGCATAATAATTTAAGAAATTCAATTAGTTCTGTACGCCCGTGTGCGAGGCGGAAGGCCTGCGTGATTCGGGATGATTTTCTCGGATGGTCTTCTCGGGTTTTCTGTGGCAGGGGGCCCTTAACGCTGTCACGTTCAAGCCTTCTTCAATCCGATTGCACGCACGACGCAAATAGAGTTGAACATACAGAAACGCATGCGAGCACCAGTGAATAAGCCGGAATCGAAGACGAGCCATGTATAAAGCGCCGACGCGTTTGACCCGTAGGTCAGGTTTCGACGACTAACGACTGTGCTCGCCGCTATTGTTGGGTTTGAGCTTTGCTTGCTTTTATTGGCCGAAGTTAACTCATTAAAGAGTTTTCGAGACTTGCAGTTGTGCAACTCTCTGACTGTTTACCGTCACTGATGACATTACAGGTGACTACATTTTACCCGAACGCAATCTCAGACAACCGGAAGCAAAAAAGCAAGGACATAAGCCACGACAGGCAAACAGGACGTATCAGTCGCGATTTGCAAACTTCCTGCTCAGCTTTAGGACGTGAAACATCGACCTTGTCCAAGGGGAGAAGCGCCATATGACAATACCATACAGGTGGTTTTGTGGTGCCTCTCTTTACCAATTTGTTTCAAGGATGATAGGATATAAATTTTACGCCATGGAATGTCTATGCGTCTTAGAACTTACCGTTACCAATAAGAGGGCACAGATATGCCGGCTGCATGCCGACGCAGTCGGTATTATTTCAGTTTTAAAAGCAATGAGCCACACGGAAAAGCTCGTATTTGCATTATTAGGCTCGTTTTACCACGCAGACATGATAAGAAAGAAAACACTCAACTATACCTCCGACTCGCGCCCTGTAAGCCATTTTACACCCTTTTAAGATTAAAGGAACGCTAAAGTGAAAAATGATTTCTTCTGCATCAGTAAATTGCCGTTCTACAACACCAAAAACACCACTCTTACAACGCTAAGACGTTTGGTAAGCCAGAAAAAGCGCAAGATCGAAATACGGGTGGCGACGCCTACTTAAGATCCCGCACCTGGAGGTTGAGACGTCTTGGATTTTGATCGCATCTTCTAGGGCCTACTAATTATATATAGCGGTACAGATTGACTACATTGCGTTCTAAAGGAACCAAATATAAGACATGGCAAGTTTCGGGAACCTTTATTCAGCCAACGCGGCCCAAATGCGAAAACATACTTTGGAATCCCTGACGTCACGCTGACGTACAGGTGCTGGTGTTCCGGCGCGAAATTCAAATACTGATGCTTGGATCTTCATTTTCTCATCTAATAACCAAACTATTTTTAATGACTGCCTGCAGGGTACTTAAACAATGTTTCATTAGTCTAAACTGATTTATTGTTTCGCTTTAGTATCCCTTTAAGAGTGCGGATTGGTCTATCGCTCACGCCCTTACACCAATAAAGGTACGAAGGAGTCACTTATAAATTGAAAAACCTTTTAAGAGTGTAAATCAGTTTACAGTGCCAGGCAACCACTTGCCTTCAGTGTTGGATACTATGTAATGAAGCGCTATTTAGCATAGCAATAATTTAAAATGCAAAAGAGAGGTAAAATTTTAAGTACAAAGATGCGATAATAGCTATACGAGATCTAAATTTGAGACACCTGGACAACTCACCAATTCGGCTGTACGCTTCGGTACAAAAGGTAGCGTGCTGCTCGTAGGGAGCTGGTATGCATCATGGAAATGCGCTGCTGCTTTTATATTTTGAGTCGACTGCAAATAAGTGCGCAAGATAAGACGTATTCACGTATTCCTAATTTATTCATGAAACGCCTATACCATATAAGAAAAACATTTCAGTCATATTTAGTCATAGCGTTGGAGCTATGTGCGTTCTTCTAGTTTTTGGCGTTACTGTAGGTGTAGCGTTTCAGTACAAAGATAGCAGTTTGTTCACCAACACGTCACACTCCAGGGAAATTTCAAACTGCTGATGCAGAGAATGTCAAAATTCAAGGGACTGTCTTAAGCTAACGTTACTCACAGGCTGCAAGTAGTGACGTCTGTGCATGTATTTCGGGCGTTGCAGCAGATAGTGCACGCATGTGTAACAACTGGTGCGCGATGCAGCAGTCGTTTGCAGCGTTCCTCTCGCAAGATGGATTTTCGCCTTAAACATTAGTCAACAAAGGGTCGTGCTCCCACCACCATTATCGTCATAACTGTCGCGGTGTTCTTGTTCTCATCCCCATGTCGGTGTCGTTGTCTTATTGTGGTTTTCACTGCGTCGATTTGGGGAACCCAGAAAAATTGCAGGTACTTCACATGAAGCTAGGAGTAGGTTTTATTGAAGAGTCTCTAGCCTGCTACGCCTCACTGGGGGTAAGGGGAAGGCTGAGATACAGGGAAGGGTAAGTGACTGGTGATTATGTTGTTGTGCAACGAGTATATACACGTTGTCCAATACGCGGATGCGCGCTGTGTACACAATACACGCAGGAGTAATCTTGTCCACGAAAAACATTATCGCGCAAACATATTTCGCACTGTCTGCACGTCTCACAGGTTCTGGAGGCGATCGTCTCAACCAGTCTCAAGTAGAAAGTTCAAGAGTGACATTATGGAGCGTTGGGCATGGTCAACCCTTCTCCACAAGCCTAAAATCTTTTCTTCTGAGAAGGGGCGGGAGCCCAAGTACTCAATAATAGACTTAAGTGTTCTTCGCTCAGCCGAATATTGAGGGCACACTCAAAGTACGTGAGCTATTGTCTCGGGAGTGTGACAGACGCTACAGTGAGGCTCCCAATCTTGTCCAATCTTGTGAAGGTATCGGTGAGTGTACGTCACACCCAGCCTTAATCGATGGATGAGTGTTCCCTGGTCTCTCCGCAACCGAGGTGGAAGCCGGAATCGCAAACTAGTTTCAAGTCCATGGAGGCGCTCTTGCCGACGTACGGGGTTGTCTTAATGTCGCGTCATGGAGGTTTTGATGGAGCTATGGAGCAAGGCCTTGATATCACACCATAAAATTAAGTTTTATAATCTTCCCGTCAGTGTGTACCTTTCTTGCCCCTCGCGTCAGCCTGTTCATTTCCAGATATTCCACAATGACTAAAAATCCACTGTAGCGCAATCGTATACCCGGAATAAGATGCCTCAGCAAGCAGGGACATGATATCACAAACCAGAGGACTGTATGTGGTTCAGTGATTCATATAATTGCTGATGAGTTGCAGTGCTGCTTTTCAGTCACACAACAATGTCCATTCCTCGAGGCTTTGTTGCAGTATGCAGCGGATTGCTTCTGGAACTCTGGTCAACGGAGCAGCTGCAGATGACGTTCTTTATCCTATTTTGAAGGGTTGCGATATCCCCATTCCAGTATAAACTGCCGCGGAAGATATATGTGTTACAAAACCATCTGCAAAAACGTGTTTAGTATAGTCATACACGTAAGCAATGTAGGGTAATGCGAAATGCTTGGGCCCAGCAAGCGGCATTTTCGATTTCTTGGTTATTCCGGGGATTGAGAGTCTCACCGTTGGCTTTGCCATCGTCCAGAATGGAACTTCCGTTATGCCATGCGGCTCGAATATAAAGGAGATCTGCAGCGCGAATAATTGCTGCAACGTGTATGTAAGTGACGAGGTGCAGGCATCACGGAAACCTTTGGTTGTTCATATCAATAGTTCAACATTACCATGAAATACACCTTAATAGAAAAAAAATATGGCAACAAATTCCGCAATCTTCCTTTGGTATTACCAACACTAACAACTTTTCTCATAGCGTAAATAAAGACAAAATCTCTTTCCCAGCAATTACTTTGGGCCTTGGAGAAATTTGCCAGTAAATCATGAGGCTTGCTCGTGGAAGACTGTAATCGAAAGAATTTGAGATCTTGGTGCCGCGAACGTGCGGCTGATGATCGTACTATTATTTCTTTCATGTTAATCTTGTTTCCCCAAAAAAAGAAGTATTGGGCATGAACAGTGTATGGCTGGCTAAGTACCCAGTACAGAGTGGAAACCAATCTGTTACCATCGTGAAGCAATGGCTCTCAAAAGGAGCTTTTTGATTATACCAAGAGGCATGTGAAGGCTGTCAGCACTGTATAAATCATTGACGTACTTCCGACGAAATCTAAACCCATGCAATAGTACAGGAATACAATAGTACAGAATAGTACAGGACGTTCCTGCAATAGTACAGGAACGTGGCGTCACACAGTGTCGCGAAGAGCGCTACCCAAGGTGCCAATTCTATCGCTGACATGTAAAGCAGACGGTACTGCCGAAAACAGCATGGCACGATCAGCACATTTCGCGCAATTTCGGCAAGTTTGCGTTAAGTAACACTTGCTACGTTAAGGCACTAATGAATACGCCCCCTTCTGCATGACACGTAAAGGATGTAATTTCAACGCAAACTTCTGCGCTCAGCGAAGAATATAAGCGAGACAAAGTATTTGCCTAAATGCATCAGAGACACTCGCGAGACGACCGCACGCAGTTATGTGGGAAGGCGTCAAAAAATAATGACCTGTCGGTATTTTCGCAGATAGTAGTGCGTCGTCGCTTCTTGCCTGCTGACTCTGACTTGGAATCATATATGACTTAGCAGATGTAGAGCACGACACGAGCCTGGTGTTGCGGCCCGGGCGTGGTCTCCCCTTGAATGACCGAGCTTCGCCCCGCCCCGCTGGAGGAACTCTGTGCCTACATGTCCTAAATATCACATTTAAAAAGGGGTTTGCCAAAGTACCACCGTGGCTCAGCGGCTATGTTGTTGCGCTGCCGAGCACGAGGTAGCGGGATCAAATCCCGACTGCCACGGTGGCATTTCGACGGGAGCGCGCCCGTAACATGTGCACAGAGGGCACGTTAAAGATCCCCTGCGGTGAAATCATTCCGGAGCCCCCACTACGGCGTGCCTCATAATTGCATGCAGGTTTTGGCAGTTCGAACCGCAGAATTCGTTCAAAGTGATGCGCCAAGCAGGCATTACAATAAAGGTGCACGGACAATAAATCACAGCAAAAAAAAATAACCCTTAATATTACAAGACCTAATAAAAGCAGTGCCTGAGTTACGGGAGTCTTAAAATGATAATTTCCATTTTTTAGCACGGAAATGTTATGCCAGGCCTCACTGAAAATCTGTACGATGTACTACCTACGTCACGCAGTCCCCATCCCGGAAACAAGAGCGATGCAGCAACGGGCGTTTTGGGCCGCTGTGGTTTAGGGAAATAGGCATAAAAAATCAGAATGGTCTGCGTTATTAAAAAACTTGTGCTCTTGACGATGTTTATTGCAATGCGGATATTTAGGCCTCATTTCTTTTATCACCGAGTAATCCCGTAAAAAATATTTCTGAAAGCTTGGGCATAGCAGTATAATAGATGGTAGTCCTTGGAAGAGTGTTTTATGTTAAGAGGAAGCTTTAGCTCGGAGGCTCCTATCTAAATACATGGGAAAGAAGAAGTTGTTTTTCTCAGCAATAATTACACGAAATATGATGACGTATGGTGCATTTTAAAGGAAACGTTTGTGACTGTTGGCGGCGAGTTTTCGATTTTGGTCGCGAACTCTTTATAGGAATTGTTCAAAATCGCGTTTCCAGAAAACGACACTATTAAGTTTACAACTCTGTAACTCAGCAACAAAAACCGCTATCACAATTCTGTGCATTGCCTCTCATAGTACAACTAGAATGGGCAGAATTTATGTACTATAAATAGTTATCAAATTGACTACGAATATGTGAGTCTTGCAAAACCAAAGTAAAACATGTAACAAGTTCACGTAACGTATAAGTTGATCAATCAAATTTATTCGGCTTGGATGAAATAACGGATGCAGATTACAAAACGTAGATATCTGTTTTTGGTGCAGAGCTAGAAATTTGTAAACTTTGGGCTTCTATTTTAAATGCGCCAGCATTTCCATGCCTACCCAGCAAGAAATTTGTGCGTCCGTCACATAAGAAGAAAGCAATGGCTCATAGACCCTTAAACAATGGTTCCTACCCCCGTAAGCTATGACTCATACTACCATAAGCAAGCGAAAAATTCAATCGCTCATACCCACGTAAGGCAGAGGCTACAACCGGTTATATTGGTCTCGTCATGGTTGATAATGGTTCGACGCGGATGGATAAGGTGCGAAATTACGATAAAGGCTTATAATAGTCGGAGCAATTCAGATAACGTTAATAAAGACCGATAAGGGTTGATAAAGGTGGGCTCGAGTCCGATAAGGTTGATATCAACCTATATCGGTTGATAAGGGTCGGATGCAGTTTGATAAGGTTGATAACAACCGATATGGGTTGATAAGCGTTTATACTTGTCGGATCAAGTTTGATAAGCTTGATAATGACACTGGGCTGCGCGGAGATGAGCAAGACTTAGTGGTAAAATGCTTAAGCATACTTAGACAACTCCAGTGGAGTAACTGCATCAGCTTTTTTTACAGCGAAGCTGTTTATGGCTAGGTTGTGGTGGATCTCATCTCCGTGGACATAGTGCAACAATTTTTCATACGTGGGCCGATCTTGAAGATAGCGCAATGTCGGGCCAACCCGCGGCGGATATGAAGCGGGCGTTAAGCACTCCCCATACGTAGGCCTACCCGGAAGATAGTGCAACGCCGGGCCAACCCGCGGCGGACCTGAAGCAGGCGTTAAGACTGCCCATACGTGGGCCGATCCCGAAGATTGTGCAATACCGGACCGACCGGTGCCTGGAGTGCAGTTTACCGTTAAGGTGCCCACATTCACAACTTCGCTGGGCATCCTTCTTCACAGCGTGGAAGGGAACGCAATTTTAAGCTGACCGATTTCTGATGAAGTCTTTTTAAATTCCAAGCCTTCCATCTAAATTCTGCTTCAACACTCACTAGGATGACTCTTTTCCTTTCAAATGCAACAAATTTCAATAAAATTGGTCAAGTCGGTATCTCAGGAAAGTGTTGATGCGTTTTACAGTTATTTGAATAGGCGACATCAAAGTAGGGACCCAGCTAAAGCCCCTCTTCTAAACTCAGTCGGGCATCTACGGGCGCGGCGTTCCTGGAGCTCTTTCTCAGCCGATTCGGGACAACCGACAATGCTGGTTGGTGCCCCGTCTGCTCACGCCATTTTCACCCTTCTCCTCATCGTTGGAACAGACACCAGCCGTCCGTTTAACGGTCATGTTATGATAATTTTTTGACAAGTGACTGGCGTCATTCTGACAAGACATTTCCATGGCTGTGAATAAGAAGGGAAGGAGAGAGCCACAGGTACCACATGAAAAAAGAAACCCAGGACACCTAAGCACTTCTTAGGAGTTGTGAATGCGAAAGCATTAGTGTCCAATTGAACACTCCTGAGAGGATCTTCGAGCTTGACACTTTGAGTAATGTACCATAGTGTTACGGTGCTGCCCGAGCCTGCAACTTGCAGCAGCCTGCGATGCCAACGCCGCATGCCACCAACGTCTTGCGCAACGAGAGACCAAGCAAGCAGCAGGTATGCAGCAGTGGAGATAAGACAACGAGAGACGGACAGCGCACTGGCGTGTGAGAGCGAGGGGGATGTGGCGTTGCGGAGCTGCCCTCCTGCAAACTAACACATACCCACACTTGTCTCGTCTACACGCAATCTCCCCAGACAGTTATACGTCCCGGACATGTCCCTGGTGCAGCAACCACACAGCGACACTCGCGCACATAACACACAAATGTACCGACCGTCCGGGCGACGCAATTTCGCCACGAGTCACAACACACACACACTCACTACGTGGTCTTGGGAGGCGAGACTCTCCGAACTGGACCTGGGAAGCCAACTGGCAACCCTCGACCAGGCCCGGCGAGCCGCGATCGCCAGTGAAGCCCTGTCAGAGGGAACCACCCAGGAATAAACCGCGCAACAGTTTCTGCAATAATAAAGTTCCTCCTCCTCCCCTCACGCAACACCTGGTACACTAACGAGTGTTGCCTTTCGCCCGCTCTGCTCCGTCTAGGTGCGCCGTGATGTGGTGTCGAAATCAATGGGAACGTCAGTTTAGGTGCCGTTTCGCTGCTGCAGACGACACACGCCGGCTTTTTCGCTCAATGGGTCGGTCATTTGACGCTTTAGCGTCAGAAGGCTCGGGATAATAACGGAATCGCTCGGGATAATAACGCCATTCCACTGGCTGTCTGTGGAGTACGTCATCGTGTGCGCCCCAAAAAATGACGACGTGCTGTGATTGTTACAATGATATGCTTGGAAATACGGGTGTCAAGATATCTCCTGTTGCTTACTTCAGAATTCTTTAAAGAGTGTGTATATGCGCGCGCTCGACATGCTAGTCGGTGCTCTAGCGGCGCACTTTTGGCGTATACTACGCGAACCGCTGCATCGTCTCTAACGGGAAGAGGGAAGAACCATTTTTTTTCTACTTAAATGCTAATCACCGACCTCGAAATCCCGAAAAGTTCTGAAATCCTGAAAATACCCTGAAATCCTGAATCACTGCAGAAACTTCCCAGTGGAACTTATCAGGTAACGCGTTAGCATTACTTCCAGTTGCTCATCTTGCACTCATGCAATGAATTATTGATAGAGTGGCCGAGTGGCGGAAACCACGGCTCACTGTGTCGAGGGTGACCCAATGTGCTGCAAGTATCGCAAGCACCTGTTGCAATTACATAATAGGTGAAACCTGTTATTCGAAATTATTCTGATTGGGCGAAATAAATGTAATCCTAAATAATATGAATCCTGGTTAAACAATAATGTAATATGAATAAATCTTTATTACCCCATTGATCTTGATTGGGTGGGAGTGATGTAATCGCAATGAATCTTAATGAAGCTGAAGTCATCTCAATTACTTCTATAAACTACTGATTAGCATTGATCAATTGAATGTCAATCAATAAAAACAGCCTTAATTATCTTGCGTATAATTAATGATGTATACTTCATTATACTCACATATATAAACTTCAAGCCTAATTACTTTAAACTAAATTAGCTTTAAATAACTTTTGTTATGTAGGAGATGGCACGTCATCATGCCATATTCTCACCAAACAATTCGATACATCTTATATCTGCAAGTGCACACGCTCTCACACCACTGAATAAAATACTATATACTAATACTAATATTAATATTATACTAATGCTCCCCTATGGCGTAGCTGTGGCTTCCAGAGCGTAGTTGCGTCCTTCATCTTTGCGGTAGTGCTTTCGTCTGTTTTTCCTCCTTTCTCGTAAGCTGAAGAGTTTTGATTGGCTTGTGGCTTTCCCACTGCTTGAGTGCAGGGCTATCCGTCAACACGCAGAGTGTTACTGGTGGGGATGAGCGCGGGTTATGCTGACTAATTCCCACGGAAGCCTGTCCGGCTATTTATCTATCTGGCGTCGAAAAATCAGTTTTGTGTTTAGGTTGCGTCATCACTCGATATGGTCACGTGACAATGCCGTTGCACGTAACGTAATGTTAGACATGTTCATGTCATCATGCGATGTTTAGTAGGATAACTTCATCACGTGTCGTTTGACGTGATGATGCAATCACGTTACGTCATTCAGCGCCGATCCATGATGGCGTCCATGATGCCTCTTGAAGAAGTGTGCTACTTCTCCAAGGGACATCACACGATTTCATGAGGCGATAACGTGACGTTGCGATGCCGTTATCACGCAACGTAAAGTTTCACGTAATGATGTCATCACGAGAACTTTGGTCTGAAAACGTCATCATGCGACATTTGAGGGGATGATGTAATCAAGTTTCGTCATGATATCAAACATGACGTCGCTACTTGGTCAAATGTATTTAGGTACCATCGAATATTAGCGCCGGATTATCCGCTTCATTTGTTACATTATGACTTCGTATTTATAAAGAATGCAGCAGTTGCAGTGGTGGTTTTCCTCAGCTTCACTGGACATCCACTTCCGCAGGGTGGAATGACGAGACATTTTTTTAAAGTCAAGCAGCCATGTTTAAAGCAAATCTAATTGGTTTATAGCAAGCGTACTTAAACTCGAACCTGGTCACCATCTGTCAGCGCAGCTCACGCATGGACATGCAGAGACTCCAGCTTGGTGACGGGGCAGCTGGCGACAAAAGACATGACTAGTGGACACTGACGGCCAGCTTGTGGTAACATACTGAGTTCTATCAGAGCCGTTCGCTCCGCCTCTTCCCGCAGGCCCTTGAAGAAATGCCTGCCACTGCAAAACGCTGCAAATTTTGACCCATACACCAGAATTTTTCGGTATGGTCCATAGACCAGAATCAGTAACTATGGAAAGTTTACAGCATTTTAACTGTGGCGCTTAAAACGCGGCAAACGAAATGTTTTGTTTTCACCACATTATGGCAAGTTGAGCACTGAAGCGTGTTAAATTACATTGGTGCTTTCACATGTACGGTCTCTGACGCGGTTTTAAAGAAATAACTAGTTGCTAGTGACGCTATGTAAACTGGTTATCCGAGCTCAAACTTTGCAACGGCATTTATTGCAGGAACCGCAACCACTGTATACATTTTAGCAATACTATTTGATAATGTTGAGATATTGCACCGGCTTTGTGAACGGCAATAAACGAAACGGTTGAGCCAATACATTTTAACCACCTTAACTTCCATGAGGAATTTCGAAAACTTTATGTAAAATGCATCTTCCGCAATTATTTTGTAGAAATATCACATCAACATTACCCATAGCGTAAGTGAAGGTCTCATCGAATAAAAGAGCAGAAAACATGATGTCATATTTACATGCCTGAATATTATAAAGTAGTCCCACTTTTTTTGCCATGACCAGTTAAACCACCCTTGGCAGTTAAGAATTTAAAGTGATCGCTTTGAATGAAGATGTGGCAATTGTTTGTGTAATATCCTTCCCACAGGAAACCTAGGCTTTCTACCTCTTTATAAAAATAAAATGAGTAGCGCTCCAATCTCGCTGAGCGCTTTTATTTCGATTACAGCCCTGTTGTCGAGGCTCCGACTCCTTAAGTGCGTTGCCGTTAATTTGCGCCGGGTATCTCTCTCTGATAAGCGCACTTTGAAGTTCTTCCTAGATACGAATGAATTTGCTATCGGCAAATCATACACGCCAAAATCGAACTCCATTACATGGTAAAATGCTACTGTTGCTGTGATTTGTCCCGGAAATTAAAATGCTGATATTTATAGTTTTGTTCGCTTTAAGGTTCGGTCGTTAATTTATTTTTGCACATGGTTATCGTGATGAAAAGAACGTTGATTGTGACGCCTGAATAACAGTGACAAGGAATGAAGAAACAAATAACAAACATGAAGCTCTGGTTCATTATGGCGCCAGATTGGAAAAATACCGATGAAACATCTGAGGCAAAAAGTCCTCAGATCACGATTCGCAAAAAAGGGTGTCTTTTATTAAGCCCATATCAATATTGAGGTATAGCAGTGCAGGTCGTCGAGCGCAAGTCGTTGAGTTCAAAAAATAGTGTATGCAGTGCAGCTGACCTTTGGTTCCTCAGTTGGTTTCTCAAACACATTCCGTTTGCTCTAGAACACCCTGGATGTCATCAGCGTCAAGAATATTAGCCTACAATGACGACCTCCTTGACGTAGTTGGGATATGTTTTCATTAGAAGTGCCGCTGACAGGCATAGATGACGTTAGGGTGGAAGAGTGATTGTCTACTGCAACGAAGCACATTGACGCAGTTGAATATCAAGGCAGATGAACCCGCTCGAAGTCAGCGAGGAAAGCCAGGGCGTGAGCATGGTATACCGCTACGAAGCATCTGCCACCACCAGAAAAATAATGATGGAGGACTTTGGCGGTGAGGGTAATAACACACTGCTTAAGGATTGAAAGTGATCGCTTCGACTGAAGATGTTTCAATATTTTTCGTAATATCATTCCCGTAGAAAACCTAGGCTTTCTACCTCTTCATGAGAATAAAATGAGTAGCGCTACAACGTCTTTGAGCACTTTTTATTTTCGATTACGACCCTGCGGTCAAGGCTCTATGCATTTTTGACTGCGTTGCCGATAATTTGCGCCGGGTATCTTTGTCTGATAAGCGCGCTTTGAAGTTCTTCCTAGATATGAATGAATTCGCTATGGACAAATCATACACGTCCAAATCGAACTCCACAACTTTGTAAAATGCTAATATTGGTGCGATTTGCCCCGGAATTTAACATGTTCATATCTATAGTTTGATTCGCTTTAAAGTTGCATCGTTAATTTATCGTTGGACATGGTTATCATGACGCAAAAAAAGAAGTTGATTCTGACGCCTGAATAACAGGGATAAGGAAAAAAGAAATAGACAAAATACTCAAGCTCTGCTTTATTATGGTGACAATATCGATGAAACATCTGAAGCAAAAGGTACTCAGATCACAATTCGCCAAAAAGGGAGTCCTTTATTAAGCCCATATTAATATTGAGGTATTGCAGCGCACCTCATTGGGCACAAGTCGTTGAGTTCAAAAAATAGTGTATGCAGTGCAGCTGACCTTTGGTTCCTCAGTTGGTTTCTCAAACACATTCTGTTTGCTCTAGAAGACCCTGGATGTCGTCAGCTTGAAGAGTATTAGCATACGGTGATGAACTCACTGACGTACTTAGGATAGGTTTTCATTATCAGTGCCTCTAAGGGCACAGATGACGTTAGCGCGGAAGAATGCTAGTCTATACCAAGGCGAATGAACCCGCCCGAAGTCAGCGATGAAAACCTGGAACTCACGTTGTATACCGCTACGAAGCATCTGCTGCCACCAGAAACAAAATGATGGAGGACTTTGGCCGTGAAAGTAACAACAAACTGCCCCCGTGTAGGCGAAAAATATCCATAAAGTTAGCTGTACAATGCGGCAGAAATTTAAGCACGAACTAAGTCCACACCATCTCCGAGCAGAGCTACATAAGATCTGCTCTCCCTGAAGTGCCAGCATTTATTGCGCAAATAATATTCATAGCCAAGATAACCAAACCGAACCTGATAGCCGAGTTGTGGAAAGATCTACTGAAGTCAGGACTGCAATTTGGCACTGCGAATAAAACAAATGCCTTGAAGTTCCTTTGAGACATCGATAACCTTTACAATAACAAACGTGTGATTGTACGCGTGGATAACAAGCGTGTGATTATACTAGTAGATTTACAACATCCCCTACACCAAAACTACAGCTCTTTTCCTGCATTTTAAAAAGCGCTTGATCACTGTTGTTCTTTTTCACTGTGGTTCCTTTTGATATATTCGATATTAGCAACGTGAACGCCTATAAACGCTCCCGATTCTCTCTCTTGTTATTCTTCCGTGAAATCCCGCACTAAATTCAACAGATAAATTTCCGGAAAATTGGGGGAACGAGCCTGGGAAGCCTCCCCTCTCTACACGGCTAAACCCCTGTGCCGACGAATGCAGGCTTCACACTTCGTTACTTTGTAAATGGTCAGCACACGTATTAGGCTAAACCTAGTGTTTCTGACTCGGAACGACTTTGTTTACTTTGCAGACGCAACACTAAGGCCTTATAAGTAATAAAAGAAACCGTATTAAAATTATCCGACAGCACGATTTGAACACAAATCTCTAGCGCACAAGTATGATATTGAAGCCATTATGCCATGGATGCATGCGTCGAAAACTGGCAAAGAATACCTTTTCTCGCGAGCAAGCCAGCGCGTTTTGGCGCCGTTTGATTTGGGCATATCGTCACTTCCGCTGCAGCTAACAGCAATTGCGTATGTTCGTCAAGCCTTATAGCCACCTGAGTTACGTACAGATGGTTGTGAAATTTATGCCAAAGGCAGAAAAAGCGTTATAAACAAACGTGCTGCTCTTGATTCCTAATATTCATGACTCCAAAACAACACTTCCTATGCACACACTCATGGTTCATGATTCAAATACACTAAGAATGTTTAACTTTACGTAGGTGTCAAATGGAGTTGAGTCTGCATAATATATTTTTTACTATGAAAATCCGTACGAAATGTGCAGCTTAGTGAATTCCTCCACGAGTATGTTGTGTGCTAGTAATCAGTCACCTGTTTCTTTGAAATACTGATGTGGTTTACGTGGGCTGCAACTCTGTTCTCTCATGCACTATAAAAAAATGTGTAAGTTCTGACACGTCTGAGTATGCGCATAGCTACATCTGCATAAGTTTGTGTAGTGGCAGTCACCATCGGTGGCTATATTAGATCATTTAATCGCTTGTATTTATTTGTATAGTTCTGAAATTACACGACGGTAGAAATTAGAGGGTAAATGCGCTACGTCCGTCCACGTCGTGTCCTTCCTGAATATCGTCTGTGCAAAACTGAGCGCAATATAACCGTGAACGTTCTCCAACTAGCCCCCTTCATTGCTTTACTAAATGCAGATAAGCATTGCCATGGAGCAAACTGGAGCTAACAATGGCATAACACGAAACTAAAATGTTCCCCGAAGTCGAAGACGCCAAGTTTATGTAAACAATGCTCATATATCATCAAGCGTTGTACCGCTACAGCAAAGTTTCATGGTATGAAATGCAGAGGGCTCGACCTGAGGTACATGCCTCCAGCCAGCTACTCTGCGTTGGAAGGAGGGGAAGAGGGAAAGAAAGAGGCGTGTGATGGGTGACGATGACCATAGAAGGAGTATTTATTAACAAGCTATTTGGTCTAATCAAAGCCTGCAGGCCAGGCACGTACATTTTAAAAAGTCAAATAACGTCTGGATAGCCTTAAGAGGAAGCTTTAGCTCGGGCACAACCCCAATGCCGCCTATTTAAACAAATGGAAAACGCAGAAACGCTTTCCTGAGATAACCACCAGCCCAATTTCAATGAATTTGTTGCATTTGGAAGAGAAAATTAATTCTAGTGAATGGCGGAAGTCGAATTCCGTTTTATTGTCTGAATTGATGCAATGGAATTTTCAAATATTTGTAAGATTGAAAAAATATAGAAGAACGAAGTTTACAAATTGGTAGCTCTCCACTTAGAACAGATATCCTTCTTCTGTAAACTGCATCCAATGAGCATCCACAGGGGACAAATTTTATATGTGAATTTATGTCTTACGTCGGTTTGTTACATTGTTTCCACAGGTTTTGCAAAAGCTCTACTCACAAATAATAGGTTTATTTCAGGGCCATGTGTCGTATATACGAATTTTGTCCGATTCAGGGGCCCTATAACGTAATACTATTTCAATATGTTTCTATTCCAATCTCCTGACGTCAAATTTGCGTAACCACCAACGCAAGCACCGGGTGGTCACCCGCAGGGTTGTCTGAACAGACCAATCAAACGCTCTCCTCGTTCATAGGAGGTCACTTTTGTTTGCTTAAAAAACGAATAACATTGCCTACACTGAGCGGCTTGTCGTATCTAATTGGCTGAAAAGAGGCGAGGAGAACACTCAAGTGGAGAGGGATTCGATGGGGCCGAGCCACTGCACTGAAAGTCGATAACCGGATGAAGAGGGTGGTGCCGGCGTCTACGATTGGTCGGCTTTCCCTTACTTAGCTTGCGGTGGCTGGTCGAAAATCGCGGCGGCATGCAGCGGAAGCTCAAGAATTACGCTAAGACGGACCCTCAGCAAAGAAGAGTTGGAAGAATGAGGGGGTAAACGTGCCGGAAGTGCTCGAAAACGTTACACTGCCACGCAAGAAGTTTTACTATACGCAAATATACCAATGCTCTCCGGCAGGTGCGAGTAGCCAGCGTCTGAGCGATCGGCGGCAGCCATCTTCTATTCCTTTCGGAACGGGTCAGCCTGCGGCTATTCCGAAGAAAATTCAGTTTTCTTCGGCATATTATTGCATCTTTATCGCGTACACGTCACTTTGACGCGGTTAGTTCTTGCGGTTTTGTGACGTAGCGTGACAGGCAGGTGAAGTGGGTGCAGCCCGAAAACTTTTTACCAATAGCCGAGGGCTAATGGCGAAAAGGGGTCGAATCAGAAATAGTTGTTTTTCTTTTTTTCTTCCAAATCATGCATAATCTGTGCGTACGCATCATATCAGATGGGGAGATATCGCGGTTTTCGTCACGTCGCGTGACAGACAGGTGAAGAGGGGGTGGTCGAAAAAAGTTTTGACCAATCGTGGAGGTCTGATAGCAGAATTGGAATAGAAAAGTTTGGAATAGTTTTACGTTATAGCGCCCCAGATGTACTATCACGTGCAACTTACTGAATCATTTCTTATTCCACAGTTATAGAGTTGCAAACTTGATGGTTTTGTTTTCTCCGAATTTGCGATTTCTGTCAATCTTTATTAAAAAGTTGACGTCCCAAACAAAAAATTCGCAACCAACAGGCATTCGATTTTTCCCCTTTAAATGCAATAAACGTCATCAAATTTCTTGCACTGGTAGACGAGAAAAACAATTTCTACTTCCCCATGCATTTAGATACAAAGCCCCGAGCTACAGCTTCCTCTTCAATCTCGATTTACCGTCCGGCCAAGGGCCTAAAATAGCGTCCCACGGGCAACGGTGGGCTGTCGCGTCACGTAAGGTCATTTCTCAACTTTTGACACTCTTCCACGTACTCAGGGCAGTCACAAAGCACATTGGGTATATTCTCATTCACATTGCACATCTCACAGTATGGTGACTCGGTACGTCACATGGGGTGCACGTACCCGGGCGTAAAGACAACGCCCAGCCTAAGTCGCTGCAGGAGACTGCCACAGCTGCATTTAACTTTGGGTGGTAGCCGAAATTTCATAGTATGTTCCAATCTTTGGAGCCGTCTGTGGTAAATGTTCTGCGAAAGTCAATGTGTGTAGTGGTTTACATGTTGATCAAAATAGCTACAAGAGTTTGTCGCGTTTACATACTCATGAGTGTCAATGGCATTTCAAGTCTCTCAAGGTACGAGCTCGCGCGTGCGAAAAGTCGAAAGGGCAAGAATTGTTCATGCATTCCAAGCCTGTGCATTTGTGCTCTTTGACGCACTCGCGCTCTTGAGCCCGTCATTCATTGTTTCATTGCTCCTCATGTGATATGACGTGTACGCACTGATTATGCATGACTGGACCGATAAAAAAAATAGTTATTTCTGATTTCCCGCATTTTCGCCATTAGCCCCCTGCTATTGGTCAAAAGCTTTCGGGCTGCACCCACATCACGTGCCTGTCACGCGACGTCACAAAACCGCGACACCAACCACGTGAAAGTGTCGTGTGCGCGTTAAATAAGCATTAATATGACGAACAAAACTGAATTTTCTTTTAAAAGACGCATGCTGCCCCTTTCCGAAAGGAATAAAAGATGGCTACCGCTGATTGCTCAGGCACTGGCTACTCACACCTGCAGGAGAGCATGGGTTTCATCATCATCATCATCATCAGCCTGGTTACGCCCACTGCAGGGCAAAGGCCTCTCCCATACTTCTCCAACAACCCCGGTCATGTACTAATTGTGGCCATGCCGTCCCGGCAAATGGGTTTATTTGCGTATAATAAAACTTGTTGTAGTGGCCGTGTAACGTTTTCGAGCACTTTCGGCACCTTTACGATCTCTTTCTGCCGAGTCTTGTTTGCTAAGAGTCCATTTTAGCGTCATTCTTAAGCTTCCGTTGCATGCCGCCGCGATTTAACACCAGCCACCACAAGCTAAATAAGGCAAAGCGTACCAATCCCAGACGCCGGCACCACCCTTTTCATCCGGTTATCAATTTTCAGTGCACTGGCTCGGCCCCATTAAATCCTTTTCTACTTCAGCGTGCTCCTCGCCTCTTGTTATCCAATCAGATAAGACAAGCCCCTCAGTGTAGGCAATGTTATTCGTTTCTGAAGCAAACAAAACTGACCTCTTAAGAACGATATTGGAATGGTTTTACGTTATAGGGCCCCTCCATGGCGAAGGCGAATTTGTATACCAACACATATGTACGTCTACCGTGGAGTGCGCAAGACAGAAAGAAACGCAAATTTGCCTAAGGGGAACGCTAGCACTGCTATCGTTCAGTCAACATGGTAATGATGGATAGTACATAGATTTGTCTGCGTTTGTGTTTCTGGCATCAGAGGTTCTTGTGACTTCGTTTGTCACGCTTCATCTGGCTTTAATGGTCTAAATTTTCAAGCAATCTATAAGTTATTTTGCAGCGCACAAGGCAGTGAGACTCTACGATTACGCATGATGGCGCATAATACCATTGCCTACATTGAGCAGTTTTTCTTATCTAATTGGCTGGACGAGACGAGGAGCAAGCTTAAGTGGAGAAGGTTTCGATGGAGCCGAGCCAGCACAGTGAAAGCAGACAGCCAGGTGAGAAGGGTGGTGCCGGCATCTGTGATTGGTCCGATGCCCCTTGCTTAGCTTGCCGTGGCTGATCAAAAATCGCGGCGGTGCGCAACGGAAGGTTAAGAATGCCTCTAAAACGCATCCTCAGCAAGGAAGAGTTGGCAAGGTGATGTCGTATACGTGCCGAAATGCCTCGATAGTGTCTTATTGTCACGCAAAAATGTTTATTATACGCAAATAAATCCTTGTTCACGGGCATGTGCGAATAGCTAGTGCCTGGGCGATCGGCGGGCAGCCATCTTCTATTCCTTTTGGAACGGGGTACTTCCCGGCGAGGAGTACCCCGAGTACTTCCCGGTAATGAGGAGGGAAGATAACCGATGGTCATTAAGGGTTACGGACTGGATCCCAAGGGAAGGGAAGCGTAGCAGGGGGCGGCAGAAAGTTAGGTGGGTGGATGAGATTAAGAAGTTTGCAGGGATGGCATGGCCACAATTAGTACATGACCGGGGTTGTTGCAGAAGTATGGGAGAGGCCTTTGCCCTGCAGTGGGCGTAACCAGGCTGATGATGATGATGATGATGATGATGATGATGATGATGATGACTTCCGGCTATTCAGAAAAAAATCAGTTTTGTTCGGCATATTGATGCCGCTTTAACGCGTACACGTAACTTTGACGCGGTGAGTTTTCACGGTTCTGTGACGTAGCCTGACAGGCAGGCGAAGTGAGCGCAGCCCAAGAAACTCTTGACCGATAGCAGAGGGCTAATGGCGAAAAATGCGTCGACTCAGAAATAATTATGCTTCTTTCGTTTGGTATAAACACGCATAATCAGTGTCACATATCGTATCAATGTGTCGCCGTTTTCGTGACGTCGCTTGACAGACAAGCTAAATGGGGGTGGTCGGAAAACCTTCTTACCAATCGGGGACGGCTGATTGCAGAATTGCGAAAGAAAAGTTTGCAATAGCTTTATTTACGTGATAGCGCCCTATGTCTGTGCGCCAAATTTATTCCCGTCCGCATTTAGAAAAGTACACATGGCCGTTAAATTCAAGACCACTTAGATAGAAAAAGCGTAATAAACAAATGGGCTGCTTTTTACACTAATATTCATAACTCAAAAACAACACTTCCTATGCACACAAACAATGTTAATGAGCCAAATACACCCAGTATGATTCGCTTTACGTAGGTGTCAACTAGAGTTTTGGCTAAGAATTTGCGTGAGAAAGAGGGAGAGAGAGAAAGGCAAAGAAAAGACAGAGAGGTTAACCAGAGATTATCTCTGGTTGGCTACCCTGCACTAGGGGAGGGGAAAGGGGATGAAATAGGTGAGAGACCGAAAAGGATAAAAAAGATTTTAAGAAGGAACTATACACACACAAACTCGTACACACGAACTGCTTCTGTGGGCACTGTCACGCAGCCCGTAAAGGCGTTTCTAGTATTACGCCGTGTCACCGTACAATCCTGCGTCACACAGTGTACAGTAACAATTTGCCAGGAAGTCCCGTGTCCTTTAAGTACAGCAGCAGCGCCTTCATAGCGGATCGCGCTGATGTTTGCGTCAGCCTGTTTCCAAGGATGTCGTTTTCTGTCATAGGGTGCTAGTCCAGTTTGACTAGGGTGGCTGAGAGGACTGGTCTTTGCGTGTTGCAACGAGGGCACTCACAAGGCAGGTGCGCGACTGTTTCATTGCATCCGCAGAAGTCACAAAGTGGGCTGTTGGCCATTCCGATAAGACAGGAGCACGTATTTGAAAATGGTACTGCAAGCCATAGACAGACAAGAAGGGTGCAGTCACGTCGTGGAAGCTCGGGCGGTATACGGGGCTGTAAATTGGGGTCCAGGGTATGAAGGCGTGCACTTCTGAACTCGGGTGACATCCACTGAGCTCATGTGAGGTCACGCGCAAGTGCGGAAAATTTTTTCGCTGTGTCAGCTCTCGAAAGAGGAATGGCATCCCAGCTGACGCCGTCATGGTCAGATAGGGCAGTTGCGTCTCCTCGATCATTGCCACAAATGCCACAGTGACTAGACAACCACTGATATATTATATCGTGTCCTTCGACAACTATGCGGTGGTGGACTTCTCTGATCTCTGCGACGAGCTGTGCATGTGATCCACGGCGCAGTGCTGAGAGCACACTCTGTAGGGCTGCCTTGGGATCACAGAAGACTGACCATGCATGTGGTGTTTCCTCCTGAATTACATCAAGAGCCGCACGCAGGGCTACCAGTTCAGCAGCTGTCGCTGATGATACATGTGACGTTTTTAGCTGTATTTTGACGCATATTGTTGGTACCACCACAGCAGCAGTTGAACTTGCAGATGTGACTGAGCCATCGATGTAAGCGTGTACGCGGCCACTGTGCACCTCACGTAAAAGCCCTAATGTGGCCTGCTTCAGGGCAAACGACGGCATTTTGGCTTTCTTCATGATTCCTGGGATGGTGAGGCGTATTTCAGGTCTGTGCAGGCACCATAAAGGTGAGAATGGTCGTGCTGCAGGTATGTAGTTCGATGGCAGGGAGGTACGATTGGCAACAATTGTACGACTGAAGGTTGCGTGTGCCTTTCTGCGGGTAGAGCGGCAAGATGGTGAGAAGGTAGACAGGCAACGTGTCGAATATGCACCCAGAGTGCGTCGGTTGTCAAGTACGTTGATATTGGGGGATCTTGAGCTATAACAATTGTTGCCGCTGTTGACGCACACCCTGGAAGACCGAGACAGGCCCTTAGGGCTTGAGCTTGTAGTCCCTGGAGTGCACGCAGGTTTGTTTTGCTGGCGTTAACAAGCACAGGGAGGCTGTATCTTGCGAAACCGAGAAAAAAAGCGTTATAAAGCTGCAGCATTGACCGCGCCGATGTGCACCATGACTTTCCGCCGAGAAATTTGAGGAGATGTATTATTGTCATTAACCTCTTCATTAGGTATAAAACGTGCGGGCTCCATGATAGGTCGCGGTTGATAATTACCCCTAAAAAGCGGTGTTTCAGTGCATTTGCAACTGCTTGCCCACTAACACTTACAGAGTAATGTTTCTTTGTCTTCCGAGTGATTGTAACAAGGCAGCATTTCCTTGAAGACAGCTCTAAGTTCTGTTTTCGCAAGTACAGTGATGCTAACGTAGCTGCCCTTCGTAACCGTACTCGTACATGCAGTCGTGTTACAGCACACGCCCGAATGCAGATGTCGTCGGCATAGATTGATACTTGAACTGTGTTGGGCAAGCATCTGTCTAGGCCAACGAGCACTAGGTTGAATAGCGTGCCCCCCCCCCTCAACACTCCGCCTTGCGGTACTCCACGGAACGTTTGTGTTGAGTCATGGTGCCATCCTCGGTCAAGTCGAAGAAATATATGTCGGTCAAATACCTGCACAGCCATTGAAAAGTGCGACCACCGATCCCGGCTTCCATCAGAGCCTCGGTAATGGCATAATGTGCTACATTATCACAGGCGCCTTTTATGTCAAGGAATAACGCCGCAGTGAGTCGTTTCAGACGTTTCTGATGTTGAACAAAAGTGACCAAATTGATAAAATTATCTATGGATGAGCGCCTACACCGGAAGCCAACCACAGCACCTGGGTTCACGTTGTAATTTTCCAGCTACCCTTCCAGGCGCGTCAAATTCATTCTTTTCATTATTTTCCCTATGCAACTAGCCAGTGCGATGGGGCGGTACGATGGCAAATCTAACGGCGATTTACCAGGCTTGAGAACTGGAACCAAGCGGCTGCATTTCCACTCACGTGGAACCAGACCGCTGCGCCAAGACTCGTTGTAATGGTTTAGCAGCATGAGTCGTGCTTTCTGCCCAAGATTGGCGAGCGCCGCTAGGCCCATGTGACGAAGAGCGCCTGCAAGTGGCCAGTGCCGCTTCAGGCTCCTCCACCGAAAACATTACATCCATGCGGGAATCCCGTGGCGCAGGAGTGGTACATGGTGCAAGTGGGCGTTGGAGCTGCAAGCTGGCAAGTCTTGAGCGAAATTCTTCAGCAATGTCAATTTCTCCGGGACCTTGGCGCAAAGCGGAAGATTTGAAAGGAACACGCTGTTGCGGTGATACGCGAAGTCCACGCACGGTTCTCCATATCTGAGATAATCGCTGACGTGGATCCAACGACTCACATAAACGTTTCCATCTTTGACACTGTAGCGCATCAATGGGGCGTTGAATCTTCTTTTGCATCGGCCTTCCCTCTTCTTTTGCATCGGCCTTCCCTCTCATAGATCATGGATGGATTTAGTTCTCCTGTATCTTCTTTCAGCCCGCCGGCGAATTGATCGTAGCCGCTGCAGTTCGGCTTCAAATTCTTAATATTTCGGGAAAGGCTGGAAACCGCGCGTAGCCTCTTGCGTGCCATTTTGAATTTCGTGATCCATACTTGAATGGTTCCCTTGCTGACAAACTTCCTCCATGCGCGACCGAAACGCCTACCAGCCAATTTGTCGGATGGTCGTGCAGGAGCATTTATACAGTCCCTTGATCTTCAGGTACGTCGAAATATGGTCGCTTCCATGTGATTCGATGTCTGGAAACAATTGCACGTTTCTTTTAGGACGCCGAGAAACCAGGGTCGAGTCTAGGCAGCTGCTGTATGTAAGCCCGCGTAACTATGTCGGACTACCATCGTTGAGGCAGTAAAGGTCGTGCTGTGTGGCAAAGGATGCTAGTCTCCTTCACCTGGAGTCCGTCTTCAACCTAACCGAAAATGGATGGTGAGCATTCAAATCTCTGGTGAGAATCGTAGGGCCGGGTTTTGCTGATAGCAAGTCATGCAGTCGTTTAGAGTCGAAGCCACTTGAAGTAGCAATGTAAACAGTGACAAGTGTGAACGTAAGATTCTTCGTTTTCACAATTAAACAAACGTACTGGATGTCGTCGTGAGGCGGGACTGCGTGCAACACGTATGTGAGGTCACATCTAATATATACAATGGCCTTGCTCACATCACCACAGGTAGAGGACATGAATGCCTCATAGTCAGAAATGCATATGACATTATTCACGTTCGGTTCGAAAATTACGAGGATGGGAAAACGATTTTCGAAGACAAGGTGTCTAAAATCTGAAATTCTTGATTTCAGACCACGGGCATTCCACTGCAGTAGAGATGCTTTCTTGATTTCCTTGTGGAAGGGCGGCGAGGGGGCGGGACATAGTGCTATGCGATACTTTCAAGTACTGGAGTCAGCACGTCCAGTACTTGCAGTGCGCTACGAGCAGCCGGAGTGTCCATGTTCGTCAGTAGTAGACGCATGACATTGGTCAGCGATTTGAGCATAGGAATCACTTGTGAATCCTTGTCTCGCATTTGGTCCACTGAAGTGACATTTGACTTTAGGTGGCGAGTCATGTGCTGTGGCTCTGGCGCGTGGCATGTCTTCGGCAGTGCTGGCCACACCTCACTTTATAAAGTATGAAGAGAATGGCTGCTTGTTTCCTTGACATTAATGCTTGCTCTTACTGGAGACAGATGGAGCAGGAGGAGGCCTTGCCGGAGGAGACATTTCCCTTGAACCGGAAGAGAATTTCGTAGCTTTCGCGATGCCGCCTTACCGCTGCAGAAGCATCTCTGTGTGATGATCCTTCTCTGGCCATTTTTCTAAATTTCTGCTCTTGCTTTAGGCATGGAAAGTCTTTGAGGATGCAGCGTGCGAACCTTGACAATTTAGACACTTGAGCTCTGTTACACGGCAGTGTCAGTGTCTTGTTGTTCGGAACATCGTGGGCATATCTTTGTATTTCGGCAGACAGCACTCACATATCCAATTCTTTGTCACCTTCTGCACTGCAGTGGTTTGGGTACGAAAGGTCGTACCACATGCCGAAAGTGCCCGACCTTTACATGTGATCGTAGGTCGTCACTTTCAAGCACGAACCTTACACAGGTCCACTTCCCATGCGCCGAGTTTGTAGTAAGGCAGCACCATCTGTCGCAGGTTTGATTAAAATTGGCAGGTCGCTGTCGCTAATCGATGTGTCAATATCATAAATAACACCAGCCGTTGTTTCGTTGTCCTGCGGAATGAGGTAGTGGACATTGATGCTGCCCAGGAGCTTTACTGCGATCAAAGCATTGATTGCGCTTCCGTTACGGACATTAATAGCCAGGATGTTCTTTCGAGTATTATTTCTGATATCTTTGATTTCTCCTGAAACAAGAGCCTCCTCAGAAACGGAAATCGTTTGTCGATTAAGGCGGTTGAGGTTGTCGGCAGGTGTGTCCGGCACAAAAAGAATGGTGTTCGCCGATGGCCTTCGCTGTGGCATGAAGGTAGACTTACTTGACGAAGACCGTCCGCTGACGTTTCTTCTCTTGGCCTTCCGGTGTACCACTCTACCGAATCCTTCGTCATCTGAGGCGTCATCGCTTGAGCAGGAGTACAACACAGCGTCATCGCTATCAGCTTGACTAGGAGGGCAATTTCTCTTTCTCGGGCCGGTTCCTGCCTAAGCAGTCACGTCGCGTCGGCAGTCTGTCGACTCCACTTCCATTGCCGTGGTAATGGGAGCGGCGTCTTCCAGTGAAACACGGGAAAAATGCGAAAATACTGCAGCGCGTAGAAACAGTGGTCTCTACAAGGATCACTTCGTCTTCCTTTTTGCGTGAGAAAGACGCAGCTTAGTGAATTCCGCCTCAAGTGTGATCTGTGCTAGTCTTCCGTCACCTGTTTCTTTGAAATATTGAAGTGGTTTACATTGACTGCAACTCTATTCTCGTTTGCAATATCGAATAGTAAGTGTCGACACGTCTCAGTATGTGTGTCGATATATGTGCACAAGGACTGTGTAGTGAGAGTCACCGCAGCTGACTATCCTAGATACTTTGATGGCTTGTATTTATTTGTATAGATCCAAAAAACACGAATGTAGATATTAGAGTGTAAATGCGGATACGTATCGCCACGCAGCATATCGAAGATGGCAACAACACAATGAAACACGAAACCAAAATGTTACCCGAAGACGAAGAGGCCAAGTGTGTGCGAACATTTCTCATATAGCATGAAGCGTTGTACCGCCAGCACGCGTACTACACTAGTGCCCCCCCATATTGGACTCTAATAAATTACTTACAAAAGTCAATTTTTGTAGGTACTTTATAAGTTTATAAAAATATCTATAAGGGCTAGTCTCGTTTATAAGCTCATGAGTGCAAAGCCATATCAAGTCTTTTAAGCTACGAGCTCACGCGTGCGAGAAGTCGAAAGGGTAAGAATGCATTCCAAGCCTCTGCACTTGCGCTCTTTGACGCACTCCTGCTCTTGTGTACGTCATTGGTTGTTCCAACTGAGCTTCTCCGATCAAAAGAGAGCCTATGCTGGTCGGAACATCGTGAAGTCAAGCGAATACAAGGTGAAGAAGTGGCGAACCCATCGCTGACCTTTACTTTGTGACAGTAACATGATTGAACTGTGGCATTATAGTCTGCGGGCGCTGAAAGCAGCGTGATTCAGCCAGCGTGTGAATAATAGTGCATGGGCTTTGCCTAAACTTCGTCCTTCTGGCTTTTAACGGCATCGCGACTTTGCAAAAGGATCATTTTGAAGAAACTGCTGTTTGAAATAATTCAATAGATTAAAATTTTTAGAACTGCAGCATTCGAACACAGAACATTTAGCACAAAAGCCCGATTTGAAACCGTACGCCACGCACGCATGTCCAAGGGGAATCGCTCAGATTAGCAGCGATTATGCCTGTTCGTAGAGTCTCATTGTCTTTTCCATTCAAAAAGAGTATAGATTGCTTTCAAATTTTGACGATTTAGGTTAGATGAAGCGTGACAAAGAAATTATTATCCGGGCTGGTGAGTCAAACAAAATCAGGCGGAACATAATGCCCACGCTAGTAATAAAGGATATTGCCCAAGCCGTGTGGGGAAGTGAAGTGCTTGCGACAAAGAGCGTCAAGGTGTGGTGACGCCGCACAAGAAATCCATGGGAGAGGACGCAAAAGACCTAGTGACGAACCAAAGATTCGTTGTTGAAGAAAACTCTTGCAAGTGAATCAATAAATAAAAAATTAGCACAGATTCAACGATTGTTAAGTTGTCTTAACGACGGCCACAACCATTGCCAGTGGTCTAATTCACAAGCAGGTAATTGTAGCTTTAATTCAAGCTCCTTTTGAGTTGTGCTGTGGCAGCTGTCATTATTACTTTTTAATCTGTTTCTACATTGGCTGTTATCTTTCAAACCAGGCTGAAGCACTCGGGTGCTGCTAAGGGGATGAGCGTTGGTGCAACAATGGACAGCATGACCAACCTGCTGTTCGGGAAAATACGGGGCGTGTTGAGCTCCAAAAGCCGCGCCTAAAGAGAACGAAAATGAGCACTGGTGAGCTTGACGTTGTCCATAACGCATATCTTGGTATATCGAGGCCTGTGGCTAGTAGGGCGCTGCTGCGGCCAGCCTGGCACTAACAAGTTTCTGTGCTTGCTGGTCCCAGCAAGTACTGGACCCAGTACCTACTGACTCCAGTAGCTACTGAGAAATGGCCAATAAACCGCTTCAACTGAGACCAGTAGTAATCCCAATTGCAAATTTTCCATTTGGTGTGTTGTACAAAGCATAACAGTAGCGATTAGCTTGGGGAAAAACGGGGTTTCTTGTCTTTGGTAATGATATAAAAATTTCAATTATGTCGCAGCTTTCAGGGATTGTAAGTTGTCACGTGTGAGATTAAGTCCCAATGAGCGTAGGTATTTAAAGTTCTGTACCAGGAATGGCCTCATTTATTTCTTCTCGAGGGGATGAACGTAAATTTGTTGCTACTATATTGAGTCTTCAGTTGCCGAAGTTGCGACCATGTTCATTAGATTGATTTGCTACCGCTTTAAGTAAATTGTGCTTTTTAAGTGCGCGATGGCTGCCAAGTGTTGTATGAATTTGTTGTGCAATCTAGTCCATGTATTGTTTTCTACATGAGGCACACTTCAGACATTGAAGTGAAGGTGAATCAGGAAGTTACCTCATGAATGTATTCTGGTACTTTTCTTTTACTCTAATAGCTGATTGTGTATGTTTACGTATCGAGCGCCTGAGATGGTCACATGAACCGAATGGTGGCTTCGTTTTTGTCTTCAATTTGCAATGTGCAAGAATGCCCTTGAAATTGGTGGCGCGTTGGTAGGCTACCCTGAACAGGGCGGGAACTATCTTTAAGTTTCAGGTTACTAGTGACCACTGGGCAGTATTTTCGGAGACTGTTGCTCACTTTTGGTAGTTCGTTTGAGAATTCGGTAATGAGAACAGGTGTTCTGGCTTACTGTTCTAAGGGTGAGGTTTGAGGCCCGCGACACGGTCAAGTTTGATCATATCTGTATAGGCCTTCTGAAGGAGAGTGTTCGGCTGGTTTCTGTTCGATAGTTTCTTTAAAGTGATCGAGCCGCTTTATGTAACCTTCGTTTTCTACGCATATGCGATGTAGTCTGGTGGCTTTGACCCTTGAAAATATCTTGTTTTCAATGTCTGTGGTGGTGGATTGGATATTGTAAGCAGGGTTGCCAGGTTCGGCTACTCTGCGCCAAGTTGGCTACTTTTGAAAGCTCGCGGCCGCCAAATTTCCGGGTTGGCTACTTGTCTACTTTCTGGTTACATTTAAATCAACATGTATATATAAGAACTACAGACAAACCAGACAAAATAGGAAAAGTAAATGGTATAATTCGCTCTACTGCGCCTCTCATGAGACACAAGGTGTGCAACAACCATGCTCACCATTTGTATTACGAAGGTAGGGCGCAACCTTTACCTTGCAACCGACAAAGGTGATTCAACAGGAAAACCATCTGGCCCCATTCCATGGAACGTCTCCTTTTACAGTTGATTACTCAGTAAATCATAAGGTGGTTAGAGAAGCTTCATTATGGTTCCATGGTGAACTTGTGTAAAGGCGCGTAGACACATCAATATATTATGTTAAAGACTACTAGAAAAACACTTTTCTTTAGTGATAAGAAATTCTGACGAATGTATGATATCCCCTCGCAAAGTTGAGATATGGGACAGGGATACATCGACAAATGACTAAAGAGCGAGAATTTTTTACAGTAGATATTCGCTGGTACTAGAGTTTAGTGACAACTATTTCCATTTACTTAATCATTTATACAGGGATGACAATTCCCGAATACGAATACGGAGCCACCAATTCTAACTTTATCCCCACAGTAACGGTTTAGTTAATTCGAAAGGCATTAAATATAACTTAAAATCAAGCAGTCCATAATGGGTTACATACAGCAGTGTTTTCTTCTTAAGTGATTGGCCATGGAGGAAGCCTGGCAACATTGTGGCTACTTTTGATGCACCTGCAATGAACTGGCTACATTTTTGGCTACTTTTCGCGATTTCCTGGCTACTTCTGGCTTTTTCGACCTCACAACCCTGATTGTAAGTATTGTTTGTTCTGTCAAAGCACTTCTTATACGGATTTGCCTTTAGTTTACCTCATATATTCAACATATATTGCTGTGCCCAGAAAGTTTATGCGCATAATTGGAGACTCGGCCGTGAATTTTATTGTTGGGTGGAAAGAGTTTCGAAATGTTACAAATTGATCTATACAGTCCTCGCCATATCCTCATAATATGTCGTCTATGTATCGTAAGTACGTGTACGGCTTGTCTGTGCAGCGAGGTAAGAAATCTGTTTCTAAGTCCCCACGTGTATGACCGTGAAGTTGGCGGTATATGTGTACGCATACTAGTGTCGCATACAGGTAGATAGCAATTGTCTTAAAATTCAAAGCAGTTATATGTGACTGGCAATTTAAGAAGAGATAAGTATACGCATAAAATGTTGCGCATTGTATGTCAGAGCTTCATTTATAGAAGATATGCCCTGGGGCGATAGGAATGTTATTTGATAAGGTCGTGTAGTCTAGTGAGGCGAGAATAATGCTTTGGGAGTAGTGTGCTATTACGCTAATGTCCTCTATTATTTTCAGTAGGTGGGCAGTGTCTTGTAGAAACGGCGGGACTGTTGTGGGTGATTCTCCAAGGAAGTAGTTGAGAAATATATGCAGCGGGTCTCGCTCAGGGTGTTGTTATTGGAGACTATTGGGCGTCCTGAGATATTGGTGGTGCGTAATTCAGCGGATAATACTTTGCGAATTTTCAGCAGGAAGTAAACTCGCCCATAATTTCGCTGCTTCTTTCTTGTTTAATCAGAAAATGTATGTTATAAGTTCATCAGCTAAGGAAAATTTCATTCTGTTAGTAATTGTCAGGTGTATGGTACTGTTGGGCGTTGCCTGGCTTACAGCAGTGTTTAGAGTTGTTTACTTGTCTGTAAGCCTCGATCATGCGCTTCTATAATGGCCAAATAAATACACTTCCACTCTTATCTGCTTTCTTAATAATAATGCTTGTTTTTAAAACGTTCTTTTAATTCCGAGAGTACAAGTTACGAAGCCATCGGCTAAGAGGGATTTCAATCTGTTGATGATTATCAGGGTGTACGGTACTCTTGGATCAAGGTCTAGCTTAATGTAGTCTTCAGCGTTGTATTGTTGCCTGCAAGTCTCGTGCTTGCAATTGTCTAATGAACAAATAGCCCTAGGTACTTCAACCCTTATCTGCCTACTTAATAAGAATGCCTTCGTGAGCCGTAAGGTTCGAAATTATATGACTCTCTCATGCAGTTGTTTTTAGCTCTCTTAGTTCTCTTATATGGGTACATCACTATTTTAAAGACAATTTTAAGATATAGGTAACGTTATATGAATTGTTCTGGTTAAGGAGTCCAAGAGGACTGTGGTTTGTGTGGTTTAGTCACTGTGTAGAATGCGCATTTGTGAGAAAAACTCTGTAAGGCTCTTGCGAAGGTACAATTTATTTGTGGGGCTGTTCGCGGAAAAAACGGTTTAGTTATTGCTAAGCATGCTTATTTCCTTATTGATGTTACAGTGACGGGAACGAAGAAGTTGAATTGGGCTAGACGAAGACGAAGTCTGGCAGTTGCCTGAACGCCATATACGCCAGCTGTAAATATACGTTATTTTACACTCGTGGGGCTGCTTTCTTCCTGAAACATTCCACAATATGCAACATGGAACAATATCTTTTATTAATGTCAGTTCTTTCAGTATGTTTCGAAGGCGTAATGTTTTTTAAGAGTCTACAACATTAGACAGCTTTCATTTGTAGAGATTTCAACTTCGTCTGCTGCTTCTACTTTTGCAGTATCTACTGCTTGCGTGTTGTGACTGTTCGTGCGAAAGGGTGTTGTTTTATTAGAGTTTGTTCTTTCCTGTTCTCGCGTCAATTTCTTAGACTGTTTCTTTTTTCGGTAGCGTTCTAAATCTCTCCCCTCATCCGGAGTGAGAGCTATGTTGTGAATATCATGGCTATACCCTGCGGTTCTTCGCAGTGTTTTTTGTGTGTATTAAACAAGAAAGTAAAGCACTGTTTAGTGTTAGCCAGTTTGCTTGATGGTGTGATGTTATCATCAGAATGCGTCTTTAAGGCATTATTTGCACTTTTCACAATTTCTGAGTTCCGAGAAAAGTCCTAGGTTAGTAATATTGATTTAACGCTCTTAATTTCATCGGATGGGCTTAGTTATATCCTATATGAAACAATATTTTTTATACTTGCTTTTGGTTCAAGCGAAAATCAAGATCCGCCCATGTGGATGCTGCGACTCTAAAGTAGTGCCACAGAAAAAGTACAAAATTTTCATTGAATCTCTTTCTTCGGATAGATGTATAAACAGTTTTGCATTCATCAACTATCTTTTTCTTTAATTTCTGGTAGAACAACGTTCAATTTTTTATGCGTGTGTTATGCTAACATGTCACCGGAGACTGATACCAGGATATGTCACCTGTGTTGTAACCGCAGCACAGAGCATTACACGGGCCCGGGCCGCCTGAAGCGCAGTTTAGCGGGCCCTTGATGCGGCCCAGGCTTGAAACCGTGGGCCCAGGCCAGACTCGGGCCTTAAGCTACGAGCGTGATCCAGACTCGGGCTCTTTAATTAAAAGAGCCTAAGTTGGACCTTCAAGCACACGCGAACATGCATTGCATGGCCCAAGGCACTCTGTGAGAAGCTGAAATGACACGTGCAAAGATCTGGCTCTTAGTATATTTTAGCGAAGAAAATAAAAAAAGCCATGAAGTTCTCCTCTTTTTCCACATAAACGAACATGGTTTCTGCGTAAGAAAAGATAAATTGCACAAAAAGCCGCTCTTCTAACCATTTTCCTGTTGCTGCTTTTGCGATTGCACTATAACATATATTGATATTATTACATTGTTCTAGCGCTAACACAAGGGGTGTATCTTTCTTCATGTGCATTTATTTTATGCAGCATGCTCGTGAATTCCACTGTGTACACTTATATATATATATATATATATATATATATATATATATATATATAAGCGAGCCGTCGACCGATGCGATGCTTTTATTTCAGAGCGACCACTCGAGACAGAGCCGAAGCCACACGAACCAGAAGATGATCAGTCGTACGAAAGAACTTCGCATGGGTGGAACGAAGGAACGCGTCGCCCCACAGTGAACTTTCCTTTTGTCCTGAACGGTAGCGGTATTTGCGTGGGCCATTTCACGGCAGCGGGCTGTGCGACAGAAAATTCTTCTTGAAGGGATGTGAATGGAGCAGCAGGTGATGAAATAATATAGTGTCCAAGAAGAAAGAGGGCGTGCGACCGTACACGACGAAGAAGGCACTGTAATTAGTTGTGCGTTCGATGGCAGTAGTATAAGCAAACGTGACCAAAAGTAATGCGGTGTCCCACTTTGTGTGATCGGGTCGAACATACGTAGGTCTTATGTCGAAAAAAGTCTGGTCAAAACGCTGTGTAAGGCCATTTGCCTGTGGATGGTGCGCTAATGCGGTCTTATGGGCGGGGTAAGAGGCCTGAAGCACTTCACGAAGCACATGTTAAAAGGAACGTCTTGCCATGGTCACTGAGGAAGACCAACGGACTTGAGTGGGAGGGATCCATATAAGTCTATACCCACAAATTCGAAGGGGTGGACGGGCATTTTAGAGGCTGCAGAGGACCAGCTGGAAGGGACATCGAGCGTTTTCTGTTTCGGCATGACAGGCAAGAGCCAACGTATCTGATGACAGTGTTGGAAAGACCCGGCCAGAAATAGCACGTTTTGATGCGGTCGGTCATGAAAGCCCAAGTGGTCAGCCATCGCGTCATCGTGAAATACTTTTGCAACTTGGAGTGGATGTGAGCGAAGTATGACCGGGACCTATTGGCTACCAGAAGGATGGTAAATTAATCAAAATAACGCTCCACCTAAAGGCTTAAAACATGAAAGTTGTCGTTTTATGCGACTGCTGGGGGGTCGTGCTAAGCCATTGAGTCAATCTATCAGCGCATGGCAGCACGAAATCACTACGTTGGAGCGATACGAAGTGAGAAGACGGAAGAAAGTCAACTGAGGCAACCGACGGCACCGGGCTACTGGGCCCATGCTTGGACTTTCGGCTATACGTGACGTGCAGACCGCAGGTGAAGCATGGGCGTTTGGTGACAGCGGGAAGAGCGATAAGGCATTGATATTTTGATGTTGTTTGCCGCGCCTATACGTGACAGCGAAGTCATATGCCTGCAAGCGCAATACCCAACGGCCAAGGCGTCCAGACAAGTTTTTCAGGCACGACAACCAACAGAGAGCATGGTGGTCTGTCACAATTGCTATATTGTGGCCCTAGAGATATGGTTGAATTTTCGTATTGAACCTACGATTGCGAGGCATTCCTGTTCATGTAATAGTTGCACTCGGCAGGCGAAAGAGTACGGCTTGCATAAGCCACGGCTTGCTCTTCAGAATTCCGATTCCGCTGCAGCAGAACAGCGCCAACTCCACGCCCAGTTGCATCAGTGTGTAGAATAGTGGAGGCAGTTGTATCGAAATGACGGAGCACTGGTCCACTCGTGAGACATCGCTTGAAGATCTGGAAGGCGGCTTCACTTTTGTCCGACCCCACAAAAGACGCGCTCGAAGTCAGAAGTTCGCGAAGAGGAGCGGTGATGATGGTGAAGTCACGGAAGAAGCGGCGGAAGTAGGACGCTAGTCCTAGAAAGCTGCGGAGGACTTGAAGTGTGGTTGGTGGCGGAAACTTCAACACTGCAGCAATTATATCGGGATCAGGCTGAATGCCATGTTTACTGATGAGGCAGGCCAACAATTTAATACATTTTAGTATTCAGTTGGAGACTAGCCTTTGCCAGACACGTGAGAAGTTCGTCTAGACGTTGTGTGTGCTGGGAGAAACTCGACGAAAAAATGACGATGCCGTCCAAGTAACGAACACAGATCTTCTATTTTAAGCCACGGGGTGCTTTATCTATCACACGTTCAAACGTAGCTGGCGAATATACAGTCCAAAGGGTATCACGTTAAACTTAAGAAGGCCATCCGGTGTAGCAAACGCCGTATTTTCTTTATCAGGCTCATGCATCGGAATCTACCAATATCCGGAGCGCATGTCGAGGCTGGAAAAATAGTCGGCCCCTTTAAGGTATCCAAAGCGTATTCGATACCAGGCATTGAATAAACATCCTTACAGGTAATTTTGTTTAGCACCCTATAATCGATGCAAAAGCGCACAGAACCATCTTTTTTTAACAAGCACTACAGGAGAAGACCAAGGGCTCGCTGAAGCCCCCTTATGTTGCATGTGAGCGTGTCGTTCACTTGTTCTATAACTTTTCATTCCCAAGATTACACACGGTACGGGCGACGCTGAATGATGGAAGAGTCCTTTGTTTCGATGAGTAGTTGCAGTGTTCTGACTCTAGCCTCGCGAAGAAGCGTCGAAACAAGCTTCGTGCACATTAAAATTGTGAGGAGGGTATTGTTCGGGGCCGAGTTGAGATCTGCACTCGTGGTGACCTTACTAGCATTAGAGTGGCCTTCGGCGGGCGTAAAATGCGTGAAGGACTAGGCAGGCGAAACAGTGACGACACATACTGACACAACGGCAACGAGGTTGGTGACAGTACACCCTTCCGGAAGTAGTAGGGGTTCAGAAGTCGTGTTAAATGTGATGAGGCTGTCATAGCCACGTAAGAACCGGACCAAGCAAGAGGCGATGGCGAGTCCTCGAGAAAGGCAGCGCTGAGAAGGTATAGCCAATGCGTCTCCGTCGACAATATCTCTTTACTCGATGGTGAGAATACGTTCTTCGTGTGGTGGAACAATAAAATCCGCTGGCTGCCATGCGGTTGGGACACGGGAAATCGAAAAGGGGAGAACTCTTGGTTTCGATCATGTGAATCCTTGGGTCACCGCACGAAATTAGTGCAGAAGGAGCGGACAGTAAGTCCCATGCTAATATCACCTGATGCGCGCACGTCGAAAGCACAGCAAGTTGTGCATAATAACGAATACCGTCTATCAGGAAGCGAGCTGTGTACTGTCTGGTACGACATAGAACCGGACCAACATACGGCATTATGCAAAAAAGGAAGTGAGGCGTGCAGACAGGACACAAGGCTATAGAAGTGGACAACACGAATGCCGACTATCACCTGAAGGGAGCACTGAGGCGAAAAAAGAAAGAAGACACAAAACTCATCTGCGCATGCTCAGAAATGGTAACACCGCGTGTCAGTCGGGTACACGTGCCGGTCTACGTGAGAAATAACTGTTAAGGCACTTAATCTCTTCCTTATGTAAAGTAATCGAAGGCTGACTCACACACGCACTTCCACCATTATAGATATGCCATGCCTCTACCATAAGACGCGTATCTTCATTCTTATGCCTGTACAATATCGCGCATTCATCTAACTCCGGTGTGCAGTTACAATCTCGGCAATGTAGCGAAAGATTAGAAGGCGATCCACCGGTTAACGACCTTTTATGTTCCATTAGCCTCTGATTGATACACCGTCCCGTTTGCCCTACGTAGAACTGGCCACAGCTAAGGGGAATTTAATAAACCATACCAATACGACAGTCAGTAAAACTGTTGTTCTTATTGTGCTTCACAGGAAAAATATCTGTTCGTCTTTTGCCTTTTACCCGCTCCTTTTTATTCTGTACGGCAGCGCATATCTTATCTAGCTTATTGGGCGCAGCGAAAGCAACATTAACATCATATCTACTTGCAACTTTTTTAAGCCTGTGCGACACTGAATGAATATACGGAATAGCCACTACTCTTTTTTTGGTATTACTACTTTCTGTAATCACGTCCGTCCCTCTCAAAACCGACTTCTTTAGGCGCTCAGCCACAGTGGCCACTGCTACACTAGGATAACCTGCTTCTAATAGGCGCCGGACCTGCGCATTAAAACTGGGGCTCATTTTGTGCATGCAGGACCTGGTGAGGGAAGACTTAAGGCACGACATGACAATTCCGTATTTTACTACTTTGGAATGCTTGGATTGAAAGTTTAGCAACGGCTTCGAAGATCTTGGGGAGTACTGCCAACAAACATGATTTTGTTCGAAGATCAAGGAAATGTCAAGAAACTGAATTACGCGTCACTGACGAAATTCCATGGTAAACTTTAATCCTCCCCCATAAAGTTTAAATTGCTCACTTACAGAGGTAGCAGCGGAATCGAATTCTTCCCTATTGCAGAAAATCAGGTAATCATAAACGTAACGAAATATCTTGATAGCGCTATCACCTAAGTCTTTCTCTGAGCAGTTGTCAACCTTACTCAGGTAAATGTTGCTAAGAATAGGGGCAACCTTTGAGCTAATACAAATGCCTGATTTCTGCAAAAAAACGCCATCTCTCCACCCAATCAGTGTCGACTTCAAGTACATTGAAAGAATTTCTAGAAAAGCTCCCGTGGAAACACCGCATCTGTCAATAAAAGCCGACTCTTGCACTTGTTCTTTAATGCACTCATTTACGGAATTTAGCAACCCGTTATGCGGCAAGGAATAATACAGGTCTTCCATATCCATACCAAAAGCTGTAGAATCACCAGTATTTTCCTGTCTCAAATACTGAACTAGTGCTTGAGAATTACTCAAGCAAAAGGAGTCTGAAGAAGCTAGTGAAGCTAAGCAGTTCTGTAGGTAACTAGCGACACAGACCTGCCACGTCCCTTTCTCTGACACTATAGCACGAAAAGGAATTTCTTGTTTATGGGTCTTGGCCGAAAAAAAAAACTGTTCTAAGGCGAGGGATTTAGCTTCCTTGACATTACAGACAAGCCTATCAAGATTATGTCTTGACAAGAGGTCACCCGCACGTTGCTTAACTGCTGAAGGCTTGAGTTTTACTGGCTGTAAATTCTTTTCTATGGCTGAAATCGCTTTTTCTGAAGACATGTCATCTGGCATAATTACGAAATAGCCTTCCTTGTCAGATATTACTGGTCTAAGTTTATGCTCCACAAGGTAGTCAACTAACAGTCGGACAGGGTTAGGCGTCTTAAAATGAGATTTTGATTGTTTAATGCCAGCAATGCAATCCGAAATACAGCGTGAGCGTTCTTCTTCCGGGACGAACCTAGTTATGCAGCGCGGTATGCTTAAAACATCAACGGGATTTATGTTAGGCTTAAAACAGTGCTTAGGACCTAAAGCAGTGTTCTTCTATGGTTATCACTTACAATGGCGTCTCCAAGAACCAGTACGTTATTTGCCGGTGAATTATTAGAAAGGCGTCTCCTCTTACTTTGTTGAATCTCCGGTAGTTTGATCCTCCATACGGCGTTTACACTTTTCGCAGACACAGGACAGTTCGCGATGAATAACAAAAAATAGCGGCTCCAGTATCTGAAAGGGCTTCCACAGAAACACCTTCAACACATACCGAGAGTAAATTGGCAGGGCGAGCTGGGGGAATCGTGACAGTGCTATATGATGCGTTTCACCTCCAAAAGCTACAGCTTCTACTTTTCCGAACGGCCGTCCACAACATAGGAAACAGCAGGCAAGGGCGATGAGGAACGCCGGTAAGGTGGAGAGCGACGCCGGAGCGAGCAGGAAGTTTGAGGCATGTTCTGGGAAAATGAGGGAGAGAGACCAGAAGAGTTTTTTTTTACGCTCTGGGAACGTGGGAATTTAATCTAGGTACCTAGCCTCACTCAAAGGTACCATAGCCTCGCATTTCATCTTGCTGACGACCGGGAACGTAGGAACCAAATCTAGGTGCCCTCTCGGCGTAAAGTAGCGTAGACTAGCCTTTCGTCCTGTTGACACCAGCAGTAGTAGCTCGAAATATGGCCGCGGATAGCGCAGTAGAAGCAAAGAGGGCGCGACGAGTGACATGGAGAGTAGCACTGTTGCGCAGGAGTATTCGCTGCCAGCGAAGCCAAATGGTCGCAGTAAGCTACTGCAGGTGGAGAATGAATGATTGAGGTAGGCCGGGAGCCAATGTCCGCATAACAGGGCGTACGAAATGGTCCAGTTGACTTGTCAAGTTCGGCGCTTGTCATTGACGCCAGTTTTCCCTTCATAATGTCACGCAGTTCGGGAAGAGCGAAGCAAACGGTTGCAATGCTTGCAGGTCCATAAAGGTGTCCCTGAAGTTGCACCCTCATGTGCGTTCGTACCAGCGCTCGCGACTCGGCGTCACCATTGAAATGAGTATCACCATTGAGTGAGACAACATGCCAAATATTGGCGGCGAGGAGTTACGGAGTCGCCATCTATCGGAAGCGCCTCGCTGGGGTAGTATGAGGTATCACGCGGCGCGCTCCTCCTAGGTTTTGCTGTCAGTGCTCACTGAAAACACCACGCGCGAGCTCTCCCGGACATTTCTGTAAGTACTTTCGAAACGAGAGAAGTTTTTTACTGTCTAAATAATAATCTTGGGCAAACTGAAAGCCCAGAATCGTTTACAGACGCTATCTCTTTACCAAATACGTACAGTGAACGCCACTGCGCGCGGTCGCCGCGATGGAGTCTCCCGAACCGGCTTCTTGCGTGAAAGGTAGTAGCCAAACGCTGAGAGCAAACTATGTGAAATATGCTGTTAGAGTGGGCTGTCTGTATACCCAAATGGGGCGTAACAGAATGAAGCCTCAATGCAGCGATCGAACAGATTCGCAGCGACCGACTGCTGGTCCGCGCACTGTTTCGCTTTCGCCGCGTGCGCGTTTACGCACCGTATCATGAGCTTTAGGCTGCAGAACATGACCATTTGACAGTATATAAGCAACCACTGTTGCGTGGGTGCTATCAGAGCTGTTCAAAAATAATTTCATTGTAGAGACTTCGACGGGGACTGTGATGTGCCGTCGCGATGATTCAATCTTTTTTTTTTCTTCTAAATTCTTGGACGTTTCAATATTATTTCTCGAGTTGCGACGCACTGTATGTTCATCTGTTTTCTCAGCGTGCGATTTCCCGGTGCTTCTTTTTTGTAATCCAGTGCATTATTCATAACACAAACATGACCATATGTCATGCTTTTTTATAATGTGCTTCTTACCGCTCCCTTTCCACTCCAGTGAACTTGCCAGTAGCTATAGCATAGAGAAGTTCATAGACCAAACCGTCATGACATTAGTCGGGCAGCGTACTCGGGCAAGCGTCTCAGAGCGCGTTTTCCGAACATCACAGACCCGGCGCCGTAGCAGAAATCTTCCTCGCGTCCGTGCTTGCTGCATACCCGAGTTGCAGCCGATGACTGTTTGCCGGTTTTATGTTTCGCGAGCCAAGCTTCACGCAGCTTCTTGTCCTGCGGCTACGTGTGAATAAGGCTGACACCGGGCTACGTTGCGTACGTCCGGCACTGCGGCACCGAGCAGTAGCCTACCATGTTGCGCGCCTTCAAAAGCAGCCACTACCTATTCCGGTGCTTTCAAGCGTAGTAATGGAGACACTCGAAGAGGGAAAATCTCGCCACTAAATGAGGACCGCAGCGTACGAGGGAATTTAAATTCTCGTTTTCAGCTCGCTTCGGCGCTCTCGAAGCAGCCGACGCGGCCGCTTTGTCCACGTGATCCCTAATGGCACGTCGCGCCGACGGTGGCGCCAGCTTTTACAGTGGTGCAGCTCGAGGTCAATATGGCGAAATTGCGGAAACTTGCGCCTTAATCATGTGACGAAGCGGGTGTGCTATTCGCCAGATAGAGTTGGCGTGCGACTTCCTGACCGATGAACTGCTTTATTTCCGGCATTAAAGCAGAGATGTCGGCAGCGTTGCGGTCGAAATCTAACGGAGATAGATCCGCGGTGTCCTGCTGTGCAGCGTGTGTTGATGCACGCTGCTTGCGCAGCTCGTCCTACTGCTGACAAAGCTGTGTGACCTCGTCAATCGTCCGGAAATTCTTCGCAACGAGCATCTGGCAGGCATGGTCATCGATGCCTTTCATGACGTTCGTAATCTTGTCAGCTTCGTCCATAGATGAGTTGACGCGCTTGCATAGCGAGAGCACGTCTTCAATATAACTGGTGAAGGCCTCGCCCTGGCGTTGAGCTCGATCACGAAAACGCTGCTCAGCGCGAAGCCAGCGAACAGCGGGACGGCCGAAGACCTCAGCTCAAGTTGTGAAAGCCCACCAATGGTAAAATCGGCTTCAGGATTGCGGAACCATTGGTTTGCCACGTCAGTCAAGTAAAAGATGACATTGGTGAGCTTGGCGCCGTCGTCCCACTTATTATAGACGCTTACACGGTCATATTCGGCGAGCTAGTCTTCCACGTCGTTGTCGTCTGTGTCGCTAAATATAGCCGGATCGCGCTGCCGGCTGAAGCCGGAGCAGACGATGGCCGGGGGCACAGAATGAGCAGCTTTGGACGGTCCCGGTTCATCCATTGCAACAGCTGGTGGTAGCGTCCGACTGCGTAGTCGCACAATGTCGAAGAGAAATCCAGCAGCTCCACCAAATCCAACGGGGGTGTTCGCCTAGCAGCACTAGTTCTAGGTTGTAGCGGTAGGCTTAAGCAGGTCGGCGCTAATGATGATGATGATGATGTCCTTGATGAGTTTGGCGCTTACCCACTCGCGGGGATTGGCCAAGAGTCGGGCAGACTTTGCTTAAGTGTGCAGAAAATGGAGGTAACAACCTAAAATTTTGTTACATGAATTTAGCCGAGAGAAAATCGAAAGGGTTCAGTAGACTGTCATGCTACGTAGAGGGAAAAAAATTATCTATAATATATCAATGCGGCAATAGAGGAAGAATAAATAGAATAATATGGTCATCAATGAAATTGGTTTGATTCGCTATATCGAAACGGGGAAGCAAGCAATTCTCGTCGTCTTCGTCTCTTTCACCAGCCCCATGCCCACTGCCCAGTGCCTTCAGTACTACTGGTTTAATATTGACCAGTCCAAAAAGTGACTTTCGTGAGTAAACAACCACGTCTTGGCACCTTCGGTGAGGTAAAAGGCGACATACCGTCGTTTGTGCATGTCATCCCAGTATTGACGTTGCTTGCTCTATTATAGTGCATGAGCCAATCTTCCACGTCGTCGCTGTGGAGGCCGGCAAATACGTGAGGGCCTCTTTGTTTGGTGTTCACGGTCGGAGCCTGGCTGGCCTCAACCTGAAGCCTGAAGGGCCCCAGCCCGGCACCCAGGCCTCCGGTACCAGCCCCTCGTGCCTCCCGCCGCCACTAGACACAGGACACTGCCGCGCCTCCTGCCCAGACTACCGTGGATCAGCTGGTAGCGAACCTGCTGATCATCATGGAAGCAGTCAGCACAATGCTGCCAGCTGACCACCCACTCCTACCCATCTGCCTGCAGGCAGTGGCTTGCCATCAGCCAGCCAACCGCCATGGCTGATCAGCCAACAGCCAGGAAAGGTCGCCGCCGCCCTAGTGTTCTCCAGTGGAACACCAACTCTCTGCGGCGGCGACACGCAGACCTTTCCCTGCATCTCCTGCAGAGCGACTACGACGTACTTGCTCTGCAGGAGGTGTACGCGATGGCCAATGACCTGCGACTCCCGGGATGCAACGGTTACTCAGGCGCCACCACCTGCACGACGACAGCTTATGCTGCAGCATGCCAGCTCGATGACTTCCCTTGACGCATCGCTGAATGATGAACAGGTGTATACATATATACAAATGCACTGCTGCTTTATACACTATATGTCAAGCAGGCTTAGCATCTTGACCAAACTCTTTGCACTAATGTGTTAGTGCAGGCTAGTTGGTAATCCATATGCCTAGTTTTTAATGCAGAATGTACAATGGCAACACACGAAACGTGAAAGCACTTGACCCTTTCTTCGCACTTTGTGTGTTGGCATTGTAGATTCTGCGCTAAAATAAAACAATATTTGACCTTGTACCACACTGAGTGTATCTATAACAGGAGTTACTGATCTCTGTTTAGTTCCCCTGTTCTCTTTGATTATTTTTCTGTCTTTTTTTTTTCTTGCAGCTGCTCATGTCTGACGACGACGCTTCACAGCAACATGTTCCTGGAGAGCTGACTTCAGACAAGAAGATTGTAGGTCCGTCAGAACTTACAAGAACTACGCAAACATGTTTGAGGTCAATACGACCTTCCCGATATTATGGTAGCTGACGCTAAGTAAAGAATGCTGTCACGACATTAAAATTCATTTCTTACTTTTAAAAAAACTTCTTGTCTGCGTTGCTTCTATGCTTTTTTTTTCTTTTTTTTCGATATGAGAATTTTAGAGTTTGGTTAAACTTGACACTTCGTTGTATTATTATTAACAAAGTGCTTTATGTTCTGTATAATTGTTTGCTCTTTTTACTGTGCAAAATTTTTAAAGCTTTCCTTACCCAATGCCCATTCTTTGGGCCTGTAAGGTATTTTGAATAAATTCATGGCTTGCATGGCTGTTACCAATGGCATACATTTCTTGTACATTCGTCAGAAGATGAGTCCTCTTCCTGTAAACTCAGTTTTGCACTAAAAAATGACATTTCTTCTAAACATTAACAAGTCAGTTCTTGCACCTAACCTTTCACTTACTAGAATAAGTAAGCGCATGTTTATGTGAAGAAACATGGACATATTTAGACAGAATATCCAAAAAAGTGGCAACTTTACAGAAGTTATAAAGTTTGATTGTAGCATTGGGCCTATTTTCATCTAGGCATTTACTTTACAGGATAAGAATGATAAAGAGCAGCAATGCAGGTTACACAAACTTGTAGAGCTAGCTACATTTTACTCTGTAGCATATATAAAATGATTATCAGCTGGCAATGCCCCAAGCAGCTGTCCAAATTCGAGATAGCATGCCCACTATAATATTTTTTTTTAATCAAGCAAAAATCCTAAGGAATCCTAGCGGTGCAAGACATGCAGCACTCGAAGTACCCTAGCATGGGTTTAAGTTCAGAATGCGCACGCTTGGTTCAGTTAGGTTGGAAAGTTATGAAGTCAAGAACTAATTAGGCTGCTCAAGCGGTCTAGCATTCTAACCTGAGATAAAGGCAACTTTGATTAGGCTACCATGTTAGCAAGAAACATTACGACCAGAATTTTTATTGAAAGAGCAATGTTCCAATGGGTCTAATCGGATTTGAGATGTACAACCAAATGAACATACAAGCATTCCAACTGGGAGACCAATTGGTAATCGCTGTTGTAATTGGTCTCCAGTTGCAATCTGTGCAACCAATTGGACTGACAAACATTCTAAGTGGAAGTCCGAATGGAAAATAGTGGATCATTTGTTATCACCAACTGGAATTATGAAGTCCAATTGGTTTTTCCAATTGAAGTACGGCATTCTACTTGGCTTCCAACTCATTCTATTCAGGTGCATTTGCTGTCAACTGGTACGACCACTTGGACCAATTCACTTTTTTTGACTGGGCGGCAATCGAACCCGCCTTCTAGAGTTTACCAGCTAAACAAGGCGCACACACACCTCCCAACACCCTCCCTTAACACTCCCCTCCCAGGAGGATCGCGACACTCCCGCAAAATTTATTCCAGACCAACCCCTCTCCGCTCTTAAAACAGGCATTCATCCTGAAAAAAAAATACGCTGATCCCATGCACTGTGGTAATCGCTTTAAGAAATATTCACTCTTTCCGAAGGTGGACGTTACGTGGCCCCAATTTTGAGATCCAATTTTGATGTTCAGCACGCAGATGACAGTGCTACATTGCGACCTGCAGGGAGCGGAGCAACCTCGACGTCGTGGTAAACGCAAGACGCATCCGTGTGTTTTTCGTCTATGCAAGTGCCGCCGCTTAGAGCTGCACGCCGTGCCGTTGTAGATACGTGCTAGGTGACACGGTGACACTAGAGACTTTTAGCTCAGCGGGTTTACGTTTCGCTCCGCTCGCGGTCTCCACCGTTGCGCCAGCGGAGCGGCTCGCGAAAAAAAGAATTCCCCACCTAGTAGTCCGAATAGGAGTTACTGAGAAATGAATTTGAATTACGCTTGCTTTTATAATGCAAGAAATGTTGAATAAAGATATATTACATGTTCTCAGTACATTATTTGTTAGTAATATACTGAGTACTAATGTGCGGGTCAGCGCCGCAGTCGCCGTCGTCGATGCAGAACTGCCGGCGTTCCTGTTCGCGGCTGCCATCTTGCATTTCCCATACACGCCCGCGCGCGCTTACGCACGCTCGCGCGCTGCGTATACCCTCCGCTGGGGAGCGCTTTTCAGCGGGTGTAAATAGAGTTACTGTATATGCTACCGTAGGTAGCAGAGTTGCGCGTAGGTCCGCCATCTTGCCTGAGAAGCAACCAAGTCTATGCGGCGAAGCCGCACTCCGTTCTTGCAGGCGACATGCCTAGCGTATCGTCGATCGACCGTGGGCGCTTTTGCATCGCTGTGCACCGCTTTTCCGCCTAATCGCAAACAAAGCGCATCGAAACAGCTGACTGGATTAGATTGTGAAGAAAAAGGCGCTGCCCTTTTATAGCGCGCGGCGTAAGATGCAGCGCGTATATTAGTTGTTTTTTTGGACTTGCATTCCCCTGTGCACTTTCTCCGCCTTAATAACGTATGGGCACTCGCGTATCTAGGATAGATTGTGCATTCTATATACGCCGATCAGATGCAGCATTCGTGAACCGCGACGGTAATGATTAGATCGCACCGAATAAACTTAGGGAATATGGTGATGTTATTTTATAGATTCCGGAAATGCTGCAAAAGGTTTTGTGCGAAAAAGCTACTTCACAAAGTAGTATAAGGTTCGAAATAACATAGCGTATTAAAAACTGGACAAACGTTAGTAATTCAGGTGAACAATCATATACGTTAATAACTTTCATTCGCTTGAATACTGCTTGGCACTCGGGCTTTTTTTCAACAGAGATATATACGCTACTAAGAGCAGTGCAGTGCTCTTTTAGCAAGTAAACAGTAACAAAAAGCACCGAGCCGCAACTGCCTCTTCTTTTGGCAATGAAATCACAATGCGAATTTCAGAGAAAAAAACAAAAACACTAGTGTATGTGCGTGCAAATATTTTGATGTAGTGAGCTTTATCAAGTGGTGCTCTTTCACAAAGGGAACTGTACTAAATATAATCAGACCCATACTTGATTATGTGCCATAGCTCTCAACATGTAGCCAGTCTAAAATATTACAGGTCAATCAATGACCAACCATTGATATTTCGACTCTGGTACCCCATTAGATCTTGTGTAGGAACATATCCATCTACCAGCAAGCAATGGATATCAGCTACACCTGCAAGTGTGATTTCATTATGTGCCTTTTCACTGCAGGGATCCCAAAAGTAGCCTTCTGTGGGAGTGTAGCGAAAGTTTTTCTCACAGGATTCACATAGCTACATTATAGGGAATAATTCAGAACACAGTTAGGCCCTTACCGTATGTTAAATGACGACATTCATTCCTCTTGCATCCTGCTTCACATAAGCTGTAGTAGATTAAATATATTTACTTAGTAGTAACCTCTTTCATATTCAGAAACAACCCAAGCAGTGCATAGTCATGAAAATGTGAGCTGGCTTTTTTACGACACTTCTGTGAAAGCAGTGTGGTGCATCACATGCAGAAAACTGGTAATTCCAGCTAAATCTCCTGTATAACTCTACGTGCTTCCATTATTTTTTAAAAAATCCAGACTTGCAGTAGCTTTTAATATTCCAGCTGTGAATTTTTTAGCACAGCCCAAAAAAGCACGTAGCTGTTAGTCAAGCAATTTCATCTCATACACACTTGACGCAATAGGCAGTTGACTGAAAATTTGTTTGTTCAGGTGTCTTTACCTGAACACCCTTCACAATAGTTTTACAAAGGAAGAAAAACAATTACTGCAGTAAGGTGTAACGAGGCAGGCCGACGAAACGAACGTGAGATGCGCTGCGCACGTTGCGTTGTTGCTACGCAGCTAGCACGCACGTGAACAGCGAACGGCAAGATCGGCAGGATTGGATTTGAATTTGACTGGCGATAACTTGTGTCAATCCAGTTCGCTGCAGCGGTGGCGTCGGGAAATACAAAAATTGGCCCTAACATCTGCTTCTCCGCAATGCACGGTTGCTTGGCTACCACGTGATGACGTTCTGCCAATAGAGGCGCTAGCGGCGTGATAAAACAGACGCGCAACTCTGCTACCTGCGGTAGCACATACAGTAACTCTAGGTGTAAACGCTGCTCCGTAAAACCGCTGGCCGCCTCAGCGTTGTGAGCATGCGCAGTCGTGTCTCCGCTCGCCCGCTCCGCTCCGCTGGCCGTAAACCCGCTGGGCTAAAACTCTCTACTATATGGCTTGTGTAGTCCCAGCTTCTTTTTTTTTCAATTACTTCTTCGCGAATAAGATAGCTAGCCACGGTTGACCTAGTCGTTTCTTTGAACATTGTGTGCACCGGAATGTAGCGGACATGATGCGCATATTAACTTCTTGCCCTTAGGTGTTACACTTTAATTGTGTTGTTTAAGGTATATAGCTGTTCGGCGTCTATTGTTCTTAGCTTTTCTTTTTCTCGTGCAAACTGATATTGTACTTAGTTTTGAAAACGTCTGCATTTTGTTTTATCAAGACTTGTACATTAAGAACTTGCTTCACTTTGTTCTGCATAGAAAAAAGAACAAACTTTGTGCAATCAAATGAACACTCTGACCGCTGTCCCTCATGTTCTTGCAATATTCAAACGTGGTGACAGATTGCCATGAGTGTTTAAATATAGTATTGAATTTATAATTTCTCAAAGTGAGGCACACATAGTCACCTTCTATAGAGCGTTCGTTCATGTCCGTCTATCTGTTCGCGCCTGTCTCCACTTTCGTTGTAGTATATTTTCCGCAACATCAGCTCGACATGCACCAACAAGGACGAACTCCCTCGTAACCTAACGGTAACGAGGGTCTCGCATCCGGCAACATTGATGCCTTCAGGTAGCATGCGTGGGTTTATTGACCAGTTGCCTTCATCCAAAAAGATCACGTACTCGTGATGCCTGCAGCAGAATGGATGCTCCACCGCCAAGGTTTGTGAGTGGTGGCGCTGGCTAACACTCCCAAGGTTCTAGCAGGAAACATAAGTACCCAAGAAAGTAGATGGTAAAACAGCGCCGCGGTTGCTCAATTGGTAAAGCATCGCACGCGTAATGCGAAGACGTGGGATCGTTCCCCACCTGCGACAAGTTGCTTTTTCATCCATTTCATTTTCAATTTTGCTTATCATTTATTTAATTCATTTAGTAAGTACAAGTAATTTCCCCCATCTTGTCCTTGGTGTCAGTTTGTTGGCTTCCTATCATTTGGTTAATAAGAATCGGGCCCCTCGGTTAACCTCCTTTCTTCTCGTCTATTCCCTCGTAACATGTGGTTTAATAAATTTGTCTAAATGTTAACTCGTGTACTTCCGCTAATTAGCAGCATTTCCGTCATCATTTGCTGAAGAAAAGAACGTTGAGCCTTAATTAAATAAAGCTACGTTGTACAAAGAGCGCTAGCCCCTTGAACCTCTGCACCCCCCCCACCTCCTTTTGCTTAAAAGAGATATAACCAATAACTTCGTATCGACACCCCACCCCGCTTTCTTGTAACCCCCCCCCCCCCAAATCGAAATCCTATATAGACTCCTGAGCGCAACGTCTTAACCGCAAAGCTACCACCTCCGGTAAAGCAACATTTCTATACACGTACACACCGTATTTTCCGTCTTATTTTATTTTATTATTTATTTATTTACAAATACTGCTGTCTCGTAGGGGGGACATAGCAGGAGTGGGTACATACATTAGTAAAAACAAATAACATGGGCAGTATAGAAATAGATAACATAGAAGTATTAAAGACAGATCAACAGTTCAAATTGTAAGGCAATTGAACAATGAACTCTTCAATTGGCACTGCGCGAAGAGAGCCGTCCAATCGATCCCAAATTTTAACAGTTAGCGGGGAAAAAGAACATTTAAAGCAGTCTATATGTGGTTTGAAAGGAACAATATTTAATGGGTGGTTCCGTCGGGTTGCACGTGCGCTTCAGGGCACAAATGAGAAGGGTGCCTGAATGCCAGATGACGTGTGAACGATCTCGTGCAGCATGATGATACGTTCACGTGCGCGCCTATGTTCTAACGTTTCCAAAGATGAAGTGTGCATATGTGAAGAAGGTAAAAAGTTGCGATCGTACCGGCCGAAGATGAAACGCATTGCTCTTTTTTGAACTGATTCTAAACGGTCAATGTCACGCGCGTGATGAGGAAAGCAAACAGTTGAGGCGTACTCTAGGATCGGTCGAACTAGTGATTTGTAAGCAGTTAGTTTACATTCCTTCGTGGCATTTCTTAAGGTTCGTTTGAGATAGCCAAGTTTGCGAAGTGCTTTCCCAGAAATGTTATTAATATGAGCATTCCATTTTAATATGGGACAAACAGAGATCAAACTACAGGAAAGCATTTATGTGGTAGAAACAACACTTGAGGGTATGGGACTGAACTGCTCTGCTAAAAAATCAGAACTATTGGTATTACGGAGCAGTAAGCGTGGGCGCAGGCCGAACGGATATATCCCAGAGGAAGAACCCCGCATTGACATATGCGCCAAGAATGGAGAACCAATCAGGCAGGTGGAGGCTATTAGAGTGTTAGGACTTCTCCTGCAAGCGAACGGATCTAATTGCAGGATGATAGAATACATCTCTAACAAGTCAGAAGAAGTCATTAGGCTTCTGCGTAGAGTTACCAACAAGCATAAGGGGCTAGGAGAAGACAGTGCCATAAGATTGGTACATGCATTCGCCTTTTGCCACTTTTCGTACGTGGCTGGCATGCTACAATGGACACAGGCTGATAAGAACAAGCTAAACGCTTTAATCAGACGACTTATAAAGACTGCACTAGGACTTCCCATCAGCACGGCCAATGATAGCTTATTGCGCCTAGGGCTGCATAACACACTAGAGGAGATAGCTGAGGCTCAACAGGTGGCCCACCAGGAGAGACTAATGGGGACACGCCCTGGGAGGGCACTACTTGAAGAAATTGGCGTAGAAATTAACAACCACACCAAAGAAGGAGAATTATTAACACAATTGCAAGCGGGACTACGAGAAACAATAAAGACGACCCCGTTCCCTAGGAACATGCACCCGACACATAACCTCGAGAGACGGAAGGCAAGGGCGAAGGCACTCCTTCAAGACATAGATCAACATAAGCAGCAGGCGGTGTTCGTTGACGCTGCCTGGGTTAAAAATAAGGATGCGTATACCTCCGTTGTCGTAGACACTCAAGGTAACATACAGGATGCCTATACCAAGGACCCCACAGTAGCAGAACAAGTAGCTTTGTGGTTCGTTTGTTCGCGCAGTTAAACAATGCTCGCTAATATCTACCAACTCGCCCAACAACAAGTTCTTCTAAACAAGTAGCAATCGCCTTAGCCATCCGGGCTAATCGGTGGACACATATTTACAGCGACTCTAGAACAGCCATACGCAACTTTACCAACGGATATGTGACACGGATAGCAACAAAATTATTAGAGAAGGTCAAGAGTGAGAGGATCGAAATCCGCTGGTTTCCTGCACATCTGGGGGTGGTGGACGGAGCTCGGAGAAACCTCAATGAGGTGGCAAATGAAGCAGCACGAGGACTTTCTGGCCGTGCTCTTCAAGACCGAGCAACTTAAACTTCACCCGGGGAACACAGGGATCGATTATTAACATATAACGAAATCACGAAGCATTATTATTTAAGCAGAAGGGAATACCCATTGCCACACGGTAAGCTTTGCAGAGCCCAAGCGGTCACATTACGTTTGCTACAGACAAGAACATACCCAAGTCCATATTATATTAACAGGATCTATCCGGAGAGGGAAATTCAAACCAACTGTAATAAGTGCAATGGCATCATTACTCTTGACCACATGCTTTGGCAGTGCCCCGCGGTCTTCACAGACCGTGACAAGGAACAAGAATGGTGGCGGCAAATGCAACACAGTGAATCACTCTCTGACCAATTACGGGCAGTCCAGAAGGCCCGCGATGTGGCTGAAGGGCTCGGCCTGACAGTCCCAACGTGGGAGCGGCCCGCGTCAACGTATGGTTGACCTTCAGGACCCAATAAAGTTCTCCATACCATACCATATCTGAACTCGCTGACATGGGTCAAGTAGTTACCGCGATTACTGTAAGAGAAATGCAGCGGATTCTTTTTGTTACCGAAGGCCATTGCAACAGTTTTAGTTAAATTAATTATCATTTGCCATGCGTTACTCCATTCACAGAACAGTGAACACACTTTTTTTAGTTCCTGTTAATCATGGGCGTTAGCAGCGTTACGATAAAGCACGCAGTCATCGGCATATAGGTGTAACTTCACTGCGGTGTCATGAATAACATTTACTACATCATTAATAAAAATTATAAATAATATCGCCGGCTACGAAGGGCAAGGCAGCAATTTTAATGATCATCATCAACAAATTTCCTCCAGCGTGTCCGGGCGGTCCGGGCCAGCGCGAGCCCTGGCTAAGCTTAGTCAAAACGCCCGGGCCCGCGCTGCGGTCGTGCTTCATAAAGCGAGCCCAGCCAGGGCCCGTACAGTGCTCTACCGCAGCATCGCCTATGCAAAGCTTTGCTAACCATGACCTCGGAGTAGGCATGGCATCAGAGATTGCAGCTGAGGAAACTGTTTCGCCTCTTGGGAAACCCAACAGGGGACGCCACTTGTCTAACCAAACTTACACTGGCGCGAATTTCATTTGAGCGCGGCGCCACAGGACCAGTTTTGATTGCGCTATGTCAAAGTCTTTAAGCATTGAAAGACTGGCTATGCGAATGCAAGACAGCTGGTCTGGTACAGTCTCCTATTCGTACTTTTCTTAACAGAATTTTTTAAAAATCACCCGAGGCCCCCATAAAGCACAATTCTCTTTCTTGAGCTGGGTTCCTTTCAAAGACGATTGCTTTTTGGCTAATGGTTTCACTAAGTAAAATGAATCGCTAATTAACTTCAAAGCTAATTATTTTATTACACATATTACAACCTACCAACTTTAGCTGATCACTTCGCAAGTTATATCCACTTGGAAAGAATTCTAAGGCTGACAACAGGTTCCAGATATGCATTTCCAAAGTTTGCGACGAAATGCATTGGTTTTCCAATAATTTTGGAAATTCAGTGCCTAAAAAGACTTTGCGCTAAAAAAAGTATGTCGAACAACAACGCATTTTTACCGCAAGTTTGACAGCGGTTCTCTCAAAACTGGTGCTAGTTTTAACATTCATTAGAAGTGCCCAGCTAGCTTTGTGAAATCACCGGCTTATAATTGGATTTGTGTATTGCAATTGGTGCCGTAAAGTAGATCAGTTAGAAAGTTGTTTATTGAAATTTTATTTGGTCAATTATACATTCTATTTTTCAGTGCATAAGTAATGTCTACGTCTTCGAGTGACACAACTCAATGAGTAGAATTGCTCTTGGGCTATATATATATATATATATATATATATATATATATATATATATATATATATATATATATATCCCAAGAGGCGATTTTCTTAAATCGGTTGACGTTAAAAAAACATCCGATATATAGTCTCCTTTCTATCCACTACCTTCAATTTAATTCAATTTATTGAAGCGACAGCGTAAACTGGCCCTTTGAGCGAAAAAGCCGGTGTCGGTAGCAGCGATCGCGATCGAAACGGCACCTAAATTCCCATTGGCTTCGACGCACGTCACCAGCGCGCCTGGCCGGAGCAGAGCGGGCGAAACACTTGCTGCCTCGATAGCGCGCCAGATGCTGCGTGATGTGAGAGGGCATCACCGCGACGCCACGCGGCCCTCGCTCTCGGAAGCTGGCACGCGGTCCAGTATCTCTCCCTTGCAACCCCAGTGGGCTTGACTGGTGGGCGCGCCTGCCGGCTTGCTGATAGCAGCAGAACCTGTAGCCTCTGTGTTACACTTTGTTAAGCCAATTTGGAGGCTGCCCCTTTTCTATTTTCATGGGTTGTGTGTGTACATGTTAGGTAAACAAGTATGAGGATCATTGACCATTGCAGTTTTGTTTTTGCAGTTTCACTTAAAGGTTGACTTGTGCATTTCTGGCGCACAAGCGGCTAAAATAGTTGCCAATAAGAAAGGGACGCTTGCGTGCAAGGATATACCCCCAGTGGGCGCTTGACAGGTCTTCGCGCCACCCGGCCTTGGTCGCCGCTGCTGCTTCCTCGGTCTCTCGTCACGCAGGACGTAGGTGGCATGTGGCGTTGGCACCGCAGGCTGCTGCTGCTGCTTGCTGGCTCGGACAGCACGTGCCGCTATGGTACTTTACTCGCAGTGCAAAACCAGAATCACCGTTGAGCGGCGTTTAATTGGACAATAATGCTTTCGCGTTCACAACTCATAAGAAGTGGTTAGCGCGGATTTTTTTCGCCATCACATCAACACGTGATAGCCGAGGAGCCGCCGGTAAAGGCTATCTCTGGTTAGCTTCACAAAGCACCTGTGACACTTCAGCGGCACTGCAACCGCATGGAATCAGGCAAAATGCGATATAACTAAACTAAACATTCACAGAGAGACAGAGAGGTTAACAGCAGCGACACGAAGTTCAGCATATATACGCAAAAATGCATTTAACATTGAGATATAAGTCCATGATGTGTTTGGCGGACACAGAAAGAAGAAAAGAAAGAGAAACAAGATCATGTGAAAATACAGGTTAGCGGCAAAAAACGTTGGAATAACAGTACCCACATATGTCGGTGAATCATTTAATTAAATAGCAAGACATGTAGCCAATAATTCGAAACTCTTGGTAAATGAAACATTCAAAAATTATTTTATAAATAGACGCTTCAAACACTAACGGTTAAAAACTCATGACAAATTACTTTCACTTTTACTTTGAAATAACTTTCAGTCATATCCCACGAAACACAGAACCTCTGAAAAACGTCTTGAAACGGCTATGGACGTCTTGGCCTACGACAAGACTGAAAATAAGAATTTCTTCTAAACATAACCTAAGGACCTGATATATATATATATATATATATATATATATATTATGTTTGTTGGCTTCTTAGGATATGATTGTATATTTCATTTATTTCTCCTTATAGGCCCGAAGGCATTACATAAGGGGGACACAAAGACATGTGAACTTCAATGATTTGAACAGAAATGCAAAGAATACAGCAGAAATAGTCAGTGCAATAATATATACAATTGACAATACATTCAAGATATAAACAGTAGAAAAACAAAAAAAGAAAAGAATCAGAGCGTGAGGGAACAGTGGCCGTCTGTGGCTCCATAGTGCATTCTTAGTTTATAGCGGAATTCTTCGCGTTCGGTGTATACCACTATTTTTTCTAGGAGGGAATTCCACAACACTATTGCATTAGAAAAAAAGATGAGTTCATATATGCCGTGTGGCCGTTTACACGCGCTATTGCATTATTATAGCTGAGTCGAGAGGACGCTTTATGTTGCGGTTTTAGTAGCACATGGCGTGATTTCGGGTGATTGAAGAAAGAGTGGAGCAGGCAAAGGCGAGGCTATGACACGGCGTGATGCGAGCGGTGTCAGACCCAGTGATTGCTTGAGCGACGAAACACTGACATAAGACGAGTTATTTGAGGTGATGAAACGAGCGGACCGGTTCTGGGTGGATTCCAAATACGCGGTCAGATATGCTTGTGAGGGATGCCAAATGGACGATGCATATTCTAGTTTAGGACGGACGAAGTTCGTATGCCAGTTTTTTAACCTTTTGTGATGCAGGGCTCAGATTACGGCGTAAATAGCCCAGCGTTCGTGAAGCATTGGAACAAATAACTTCTATGTGGCTTTTCTGTGATAACTATGATGCCATATGTATTCCAAGATAGTTTTATGCTGATTTGGCTTCAACAGAGACATTATTCATTGTGTAGGTGTTGGTGATGAGGGTGTGTTTGCGAGTAAAAGACTTTGACTTGCACGTTGAGTGATTTAGTGGCCCCACTCGCAGACCTTGGCGGCGGATGTGGAACATCCTCTCTGCCGCAGGCGTCACGAGAATGTGATCTTTTTGGGTGAAGGCAACCGGTCAATAAACCCGCACATGCTACCTGAAGGCATCAATGTTGCTGGATTCGAGACCCTAGTTAGGGAAGAAACGAGAAGAAAGGGGGTTAACCGAGGGGCTTGATTTTTATTAGTCATATCATAAGAAGCCAACGAACACTGACACCAAGGACAACATACGGGAAATTACTTGGGTTTAATAAATGAAATAAAGAAACGATAAATTAATGGAAATGAAAGTGGGTGAAAAAACAACTTGCCGCCGTTGGGGAACGATCGCACAACTTTCGTGCTCGTAGATATATTGCAAAGATTTTCGAACCACCCATACCCAGGCCATCCATGTGACGCAAGGGATTTACTGCACTAATTGAACTTTTGACGCTAAAATACGTGGAAGAAGCGTAAACCACAAGATACACACAGCCTGCAGACGTGATAGCTCTCGGATTGTAATTTTACTACACGAGAAAACATAATCCTGTTACGCGAAAACTCACAGAAGCCCCCTTTCCAGCGTTTCCACAATTCACAGACCGACCACGGCGTCCTCCATTTGAGCACGTCGGCATGTGTGCGTCTCGGGGGACACGGAGCGGCGCGCCCGGTTCCTTGCAATACCACCAGCTGGCGCTCGCCTCCGCCGCATCGCAGCCCACGCAGGAGGCCGTGTTTCTACCACAAAGCCCGCCTTTGTGCACAGCGTTCGCGGCCAACGTTTCCCGGTAAACATTGCGGTTACATATCATATGTTTCTGTTGCCGGGAAGCGTGAGAAGCAGTCAGGGATCTTTGAATGCTATCGCGTTCCACTCTTAAAGGCGAAGGTTAAGCGTCCTCCAAATTTTTGGTTAGGACCATGGAACACTTCGCTGTAAAATGGATAGTTTGTGTCTTACAAACTCACTCTTTTTGCGCTGATTCCTCATAAGCTGCCCCTATTATTCCCTGTTTCTCAGCGCCTGTGAACGCACATTACTTCTGCTACTACTTAGTTTCCCTAAGCCCTACAAAACATAATAACTGTAGGTAGTGAATATCATGTAAGAACTCACAGATTAACTCTGTTGTGCCATCATTTACCAAGTTTTCCACGCATGGGGAAAAATTTTGCTGCAACAGTATACATTACACCTTGCTTCCCTAATGTGCAAATCAAGCCACTATGTGATGAGTTCTGTATTCTAAAATATTTTCTTTGTTATTAAGTTTAATTCTTTACGGGAGTTTACTGTAGAGCATCGGCAAGGATTATAATTTCAGATCTTTGTGTGTGCTGGAGCAGCTATTCTTTGCCGCCACGATTGATAAAACGTGGTCCGAAGCTTCCATACAAGAAATAACTTCAATTTGGCTCTACCACCATCAGCACTTGGCTGGCGCCTGCCGGATGAATCACATCAGGTAGCCTGTGCAGACTGATTTTAACCTTATTGTGAAGGCATAGCATAATGATGTTTTGAGGTGCCTGCGTTTGAGATATTGTGTTGTCACATATGAGTGTAGGACAGGCATGATGCTGAGTTCCAGCAGTTTGCAGAAGTGCTTTGCAAAATTTTGTCATAACTCATTTTACCTGTGCTGTTTTTTGTCACCTATTTCAATATTATCATTAGAGGTGTTACAGAATTCAGCAACTTATTGGCCTTTCGGCTGCTACGTTTGACGTTTCACTAGGTGGGCAATTGTTAAAGATTGACCATTACTTAATACATCTTTTTCTGTGTAGTGGCTTCTCAAGTGCTGGTCAGTGTAGACGCTCAGATTACCTGAGTCTATGGATTCACTGATAAATTTCCGATCTCTACAAATCACTTTGCCCTTTCTGGCGCAACCAGCATTTTAACACTTCCAAGACAAGGGGCAACGTTCTCGTTTGATCACATCATGAAATGCTTTCAATTTTACATGACGCATCATCCAAGCTGATGCATTATTAGTGTGAGGTATTGCCCTAAGCTAATTAGGGTCACATGAAAATATATGAATAAAAGTGCTTGACCCAGCCCCAGAAGCGTTGCTTTGGGATACTACTTTATCACCAGTCTTCTGTGTTGTCACGTGGTAGTGACGGTGAATAAAAGCAGCGAAACTGTGAGTTTTTACTCCAGTGAACGTCTCGTTAGGACATGGCGCATGCAGTTCCTGCAGCGTTTAATATTTGAGCATTCATTCATGTTAAGGAAGCGTCTATCCGCTGTTCTTTTCCAAGCAGTTTCAACCAGTGTGTGTCTAAGTCCTCCTTGAATTTGCCGTTCCTTTTACTTTTTGTTCCTAAAACTTTTGCTGATCTAGGAAGACGTAAATTAATAGTACATTAAAAGGTCAGTATTACGATTCTGCTGCTTGTAGTTGCTATATTGTGTCGTACTCTTTGGTCATGCAGAACATTAACCTACAGCTCGCACTTTCAGATGAATGGGATTTTTCTTGTTGCCGTATCTGAGAGCTGCAGACCGCATAATTATATTATAGTGCTCACTACCTAAGCCAAATGCTAGGTTCTCTGCTGATTTTATGTCTAACGTACTTTGGATGTTCAGTACTTACTTTGAAGCCTGGCCGGGCGTATACTTATGGTTTTAATTTGCATTCTGGCTACGCAACCAGCCCCCCAGCCGCGCCCCTACTTTTCTTTGTTCTTCTTTTTTTTCTCATTGGAGTGTCGTTTTCTTTCTGACAAAGGTATAAGGTCACCATGGGTGCTTGTCCGCACATTGGAAAGATACGCGAACAGCCTGCTCGTACCACAACTTAAATATAACTTTCTTTGAAACAACCTTCATTTGAACGATTTTGCAGCTGTTATTCAAACACAAACCTGTAAGGGTCTGACAACTAACGTTGCATAATTTGGTTTTCAAAAGTTTGCTTTTTCGCAGTATAGTCGTATTACGCAGCAACGCATACTAAAAGTGAAAAGGGGCCACTACGCAATGTATTACGAGCTAAAGAAGACATCCGCAGGACACTCAACTGTAGGCTCAGCCAAACCAGCTAATGCATATCGGCCAGAACACCTCGCACGCCCGCGATGAGCTCACACTCAGTGAGGATTGCGTTCCAGCCAACCATCGATGTGCGACGTCAAATCTGGAGATAAGGGTGCCTGGCCTTCGATGCAAAGCAGCCTCTCACGAGGCACACACCCCGTGTCTGATTATGCAGTTACACGCACGCGTGTTTGCGAGTTACTACTCCGAGTTCTGTGGTCACCCCGTGAGATACAAAAGGGCATCGACTGATTTAGCCGTAAATGGGTACCTGCGCTACTTGAACACAGCATTACTAGTGTAAAAGCGTGGTTTCGCATTCGGAAAATTAACTTGATAAAGAGAACACCTTAACTTCTGTGTGTCTAAATCTGTTCGGCAGAAACCACGAACGCTTTTAGCTATTATTAAAGAAATAATTCAACATTTCGAAACACACGAACCACACCAACGTCGACGTGACACACATAATACATTACCTTCTTTTGGGCTGGGGCTGGGGTGCGTTCGGCAGGCATTCTCAGATCATGAACAGCAGGTTGCCATTATCACTCAAGAGAAAAGTATATAATAGCTGTGTCTTACCAGTACTCAACTACGGGGCAGAAACCTGGAGGCTTACGAAAAGGGTTCTACTCAAATTGAGGACGGCGCAACGAGCTATGGAAAGAAGAATGATAGGTGTAAGTTAAGGGATAAGAAAAGAGCAGATTGGGTGAGGGAACAAATTCGAGTTAATGACATCTTAGTTGAAATCAAGAAAAAGAAATGGGCATGGGCAGGACATGTAATGAGGAGGGAAGATAACCGATGGTCATTAAGGGTTACGGACTGGATCCCAAGGGAAGGGAAGCGTAGCAGGGGCAGGCAGAAAGTAGGTGGGCGGATGAGATTAAGAAGTTTGCAGGCATGGCATGGCCACAATTAGTACATGACCGGGGTTGTTGGAGAAGTATGGGAGAGGCCTTTGCCCTGCAGTGGGCGTAACCAGGCTAATGATGATGATGATGATGCACTTGTCGCCCCAAAAGAAGGAGTCTAAATGGCATCAACAACGTCAGGAAGAGCCTTGAATGACTGTGAGCACACTTGTCAAACGTCTCGGTACTCGTACTGTGACTGGAGACCAACACAAACTAAAAAACGCGTGCCAGCCCTTGTTACGGTCACATACACGGGACGCGCAAAGTGGGCGAAACAAGGGCTCAGATCGCCACAGCGTCAAATGTCACTTTCGTCATCATACTCGTCGATGACAAAGTTTGTAACTGTTGTACAATCTCCACAGCCACATCTGAAATAGAGCTGAAGGCCTGTCAAAGTACATTTATTAGTAGGAGTCTGCAAATACACGAATATCACCGAATCGAATCGTATAGGGAATGTTCGAATAATTCGATTCACGAACTAATATGTACTCTTCGATTTTTCAAATAGTAGGTATGAAGAGACCCCCGGTGTTAGCCACTTGCGCAGTGCCCCTTGCGGCGTGTGCCGCAGAGCCCCTCGTGATCGATGCCGCCCCAGCCAGCGTTTCGCTTCGTTCTCGACGCAAAAGGGAGCGCCGAGCGCAACACGGACGAGCCGCCCCGGCTGACGCGGTAGCGGAATTTGTCACATCGAGCCCGTCCAGTCGTCGGCCCAATGGCGGGATCACACACGCAGCGCACGAACCGCGTCGGCCGGGAACGCCTCTATCGCCACAAGGTTCGTCCGGGGCGACCGGACCGATCGAAATGATACGCCGGACAGGGCAGCGCGTATTTAGTAGAGTGCGGAAGCATGTGTGAAGACCGGGCCGATTAGCCGCTGGTAAACACGCAGATCGTGCTGGATACGCGGCGACGAACTTCGCACCGCTTCAACAGCCGTCATTCTAACCTGTAGTCGTAACCTCGGGACCGATCACTGACAAGCCGCCCGTACGAAAATAATAGCGGCAAGCATTCAGCGACGACTTGCGGCCCGTTACATCAGCCAGCGGCGCATTTTCGCCTCGGCAACGCTGCCTAGACCATTCGGCGGCCTAAAAGTGCTGCTTCATCGGGCGTCGGTGCCTTAATGTTACGGTTTGGTTTTCTTCTGCGCTCTGCGCACACGCAGAGCCATCATCATCATCATCATCATCAGCCTGGTTCGGCCCACTGCAGGGCGAAGGCATCTCTCATACTTCTCTAACTGCCCCGGTCATGTACGAATTGTGGCCATGTTGTCCCTGCAAACTTCTTAATCTCATCCACCCACCTAACTTTCTGCCGCCCTCTGCTACGCTTCCCTTCCCTTGGAATCCAGTCCGTAACCCTTAATGACCATCGGTTATCTTCCCTCCTCATTACATGTCCTGCCCATACCCATTTCTTCACGCAGAGCCATCTTGCGGCAAACACAGAAGAACCCCTCCTCGCATTGAACGGCGCTCCCCCGACACGTGGCGCGCCACTCGCCCCATGATCGCGTCCGCCTTCATGGCGCGCACCCGCCGTGGTTGCTCAGTGGCTATGGTGTTGGGCTGCTGAGCACGAGGTCGCGGGATCGAATCCCGGCCGCGGCGGCCGCATTTCGATGGGGGCGAAATGCGAAAACACCCGTGTGCTTAGATTTAGGTGCACGTTAAAGAACCCCAGGTGGTCAAAATTTCCGGAGTCCTCCACTACGGCGTGCCTCATAATCAGAAAGTGGTTTTAACACGTAAAACCTCAAATATTATTATTATTCATGGCGCGTCGCGGCCCGGCTCTCCGTGCCGATCGCTACGTTTGGCTCGTGTAGATAGTTTGAGTAGGCTGTGCGAACGGGGTGCGTTAACGCTATCGCGTTCCACTCTTGAAAGCGAAGCTTAAGCGTCCTTTAATTTCTTTGTTTATTTTTTTTTTGCGGCGGTTTCATATTAAATTCTGATAGTCGCAGGGGGATACGTTTGGATGTGAGGCGTTTTCTCGGATGACTTTAATGGTGAAGCATCACGTCGCGCTGATGCATTGTTCATTAGTGTCGTTGAGCATACCACACACTTTAGGGGAATCGCTGGGACGGAAACAGTTTGTGAATTAAACTGCCGTGCCGATGAATTAGTTCTTAATGTAACTGAGCATACAACACACTTGGAGATTCGTGTGAATGAAACATATTGTACTCTGTATGTGAAAGTACTAAAACTTGCGTTGCCATGCAATCTGAGCCGTAAATCCTTGTGAAAGCTGTACAGCCACACTGGCAAACCACTACGCCCTGCGGATGAATACGGCACAAATGTATGCTACACAAAAATGGTCGTCATGCAATTTCATAGCAGTAGACCCTTGGAAAGCTGTACAGTAAAACTGATATTGGCTGCGTGGTGTAGATTCGTAACGATTCTGAGGTGCTTGTGCGCAAGAATAATTAATGAAGGCGCGGGTATTACTAATTCCGGCTGTTACGATGTCTAGCTCATATACGGGGAGCTCTACGTGGGCGAAACAAGGGCTCAGATCGCTACAACCGCGTGCTAAATAGCTCTGAAGGCCTGCCAGTACACTTGTTCGGCGTCTCCGTGCTTGTACTGCGACAGGAGACGTGACGGCAGGGGCGCACACTATATCCTCTGACAGTGGCCGCTTTCCACTGTTGGTATACTTCTCCGCAATACATTGCGCGTGCTTGTTTGCGCGACACTGATGCCTTACGGCGAAGCTGACTTTAGGCAAACGGCATTGTGCAACGCTCGAGCCATCTTGTCCGTCATCGCGGATAGAAAACACAAACACGTTCAAGCAATTTGACCTGCATCATTTTGCCGATGTTTCTCCCTCTTTACTAAATGAAGAGGATAACGTACGCTTGTGTGGGTGATTTAAAAGATTGATAATAAGCCTGGTAACCTATGTGCAGTCCGTCAAAAAACACTATGCAGGTGTCCACGCTCCTGTAAAAAAAGATGCAATTCAGTATTGACCCTCTGGAGGTGTATCCGCACCTATGTAAGCACAGCCGGCTCATCAGTCGCAAAGGAGGAGCTGAAAAGAACTTTTTGATGCTCATTATACGACATTGATAGCGATTCATTTGTGGTCCGCCAGTGACAAACACATCGCACTAAACAGTGAGACTTCGCCTTAATCCGCAATGATTACGTAGCGAACAGGAGAGAAAAAGGTGAAAACAATGTTTTCATACAAGGCAAGTCATCCATGTAGTGTAATTGCGTTTATCATTGGTGTAATGTTGATGCATTTACTTTCTGAAGCCCAAATTTTACTGCAACTTAGTTTCCATTGGTGCAGGTGCTTCTACTGGAAACATCAAAACTATGAGTTTTCAAATCAGGTTGCCGTCGTGTAGTTTTAGAAGTTTTCCTCCAGTCTTAAGTCTTTTCTGAATCTGGAAGAGCTGACTGATTGCACAAACCACGTAGTCAATATCAGTGTTACTGTACAGCTTTCACAATGGTCTACTGCTATGAAATTGCATGACGACCATTTTTCTTTAGGATACATTTGTTCCGCATTCATGCGCAGGGCATAGTGTTTTGCCAGTGTGGCTGTACAGCTCTAACAATGATCTACGGCTCAGATTGCACGGCGACGCAAGTTTTAGTACTTTCACATACAGAGTACAAAATGTTCCATTCCCACGAATCTCCAAGTGTGTTGTAGGCTCAGTTACATTAAGAACTAATACGTCGGCACGGCAGTTGAATTCATAAACTGTTTCCGTTCCCGCGATTCCCCTGAGGTATGTGGTATGCTCAACGACACTATAATGAACAATGTATCGGCGCGACGTATAATGCTTTGCCATTAAAGTCATCCGAGAAAACGCCTCATGTGCAACCGTATCCCCCTGCGACTATCAGAATTTTATATAAAACCACCGCAAAAAAACAAAAAGGCAACAAACTCGCATCGGCACGGCAGTCGAATTCATAAAATGTTTCCGTTCCCGCGAATCCCCTGAAGTGTGCGGTATGCTGACCTTGCTCAACGACACTAATGAACAATGCAACGGCACGATGTAATGCTTTGCCACTAAAGTCATCCGAGAAGACACCTCACTTCCAAACGTATCCCCCTGCGACTATAAAAATTTAATATGCTACCGTCGCAACAAAATAGCAACAAACTCACTTTGGACACGGCTCCTTTGCCTTGCCGGCCACGCATTCGGTCGACTGTGTTGCCAGCTCGGCTAGGGACGAACGGAGCTAACAACTTTCTTCTCCGTAGTACCAAGGCGAAGAGAAATCTCAAGGACCGCAAGTCCCCACATTTCTCTCCCGCGACCACTGCTCCTCGCGCTTGCGCAGAAAGAACGGAGAAATCCAATTATGATGTGCTCGTGTAAAAATGCGCCCGGGCCGCGTATACGGAAAACGTATCCCCTCGGCGCCGGGGGGTCCGAGCTGAGCGCATTTTGGCTCTCGTCGCAGGCCACTTCCGTTAGCATGGCGAACCCCAGGGCTGAGGCCTCCGACGTGGCCTCCGAGATAAGTTTGTTTGCGCACCGACGCTGGGCTGCCGCCATGGTGAACGCAATGCAGTAGTGGTCACTGAAGCCCGGTGATAGGAGCACGCATCACTTGCATTGTGGTACATCCGAGGGGACATGAAGCAACTTGAAATACTTTAAGAAATGCCTGTGCAACGTTGCACAAGGGTTGTGTGCAGGCCTCTGAGAAAGTAACGCCTGGCTGCAGAAAGCCGCATCGTTCCGTTTTCAACGACGCTGAAAAAGCATTCATGTGAAACGTGGACACGCGCCACATCGAAAAGGAAGAAGGCGGTGGTATGATCACGGATCCATGTGTGAAGGCCACAGCAATAACGACGACACGGAAAGTTTTGTTACAGTTCAGAGTGCATATTTCCGAGAACGCTAGTACGATCAGGTGAGACTTAACGCAGCTTAGGTTACGCGGAGCGCGCACTTGTCCAAAATATTTTGACGCCACACAGAATGACTGAGTGTATGCCACGCGGAATGAGAAGCGCGCATATATTTGCAGATGTGCGTCCATAAGCCTTCAAAGCATGCTTCAAATCATAAGTACTTTCTTGCTGCCGCGCGTGCGGCTTGACTCCGAAACCCCACATTCTTCGTGGAATATTTTCTTATGCCCGCTTTGCGTGAAGGAAAAGCTCGTGGCCAACGCGTAATTGTCTCGTCTCTTATTGGAATAAAGCGTTCATCAAGCGACAAACTCTACTAAAACACCGAGCTTGCTACGATTCTGCAGTTATGAAAAAAAACGGTAATTTCCGATTGGTTGAGCGCACGCCATTTGTGTAATGCGGCGAAGCATTCAGTGTATTGCAGTGAAGCGAGCAAGAATTTGCGCGCACACGCAGTGTAAGCAACGCGTTACTATAAAAACTGTAAGCCTCACTTGGCCACGCTTCTGGCCTTTATTATTGTCACGATCCACCCTGGTCCCTGAACAAAGGTTCGTGAACAATTATCTCAGGCGCTGGCCTGAGGCCTCCGCGCTGAAACATGCATTGTGTTGCAGTGAAGCGAAGAGAGAATTTGTTATAAAACTGGAAACCTCACTTGGCCACGGTTGTAGTCGTTATTAAATCTCAGGTGGGCACCTGAGGCCTTCGACTGCCGGTATTCTTTTTCTTTTCCCTTGCTATACAGTGTCACCGCAGTACATATGAGTATTGCGGAGAAGCTTTATAAAGCACATTCACCATCATGAAATGCGTTTCTTTTTGTACGTCTGTTTATACTCCCATTCGTCAAGTAGGCTTGATGGCACAATAACAACATGCAAATCTACTATTGCTCATGAGGACAACGCTCTGCAACGTTATACGTTTGGATTAAAAAGCATTCATTCACCGCACTTCTGCACGCACATACAATGAACTCAAGCTTATTTCGGCATGTCTTGATAATAAAGAGCAAATTAAGAAGTGCTTCCCTGTCGGTACACCATTTCTTTTAGGCTAGTTGAGTTATGTCTGAGTTATAAGACCAAGTGTAAAACAAAGTTTAAAAGAATATGCTACCATCAAGTGGATAACCTCTCCGCTTGCTTTATCAGGCGGTTTCTCTGACGTCTCTCGTTAGCATACCAGATGTGGGTCAAATATTTGCGCTTGCACTCGTAACCGCAAGGCATTATAGAATCCTCTACACTTCTTTCAGACTATATGCCTTGTTTGAAGAAGCATTGGTTTCATAAAGTGTCTAAACAATGCCAATAAAACCAAGACATGTTCGCATATTTTGAAAGATGAGGAATGGTTTCTGAAGACTGCGCTGCTGTTTCTGCTTCCATTTCATGGACGCTTTTATTGCGTCATTTGTGATCTGGTAGATATTGTTCTTGTTATTTCTTGAGGGTGGGAGGGAAGGGGTTATACGCATTTCATGATGGTGAATGTACTTTGAAAAGTTTCTCCACAACGTGTACTGCGGTTAAATTGCATAGCAAGCGAAAAGAAAAATAATTCAGGCAGGCGGAGGCCTCAGGTGCGCATCCGAGACAACAATAAAGACTACAACCGTGGCCCAGTGCGGCTTCCAGTTTTTATAACATGTTGCTTACACTTAGTATGCGTGCAAATTCTTTCTTCGCATAACTGCAACACACCGTATGCTTCAGCGCGGAGGCCTCAGGTGAACACCTGAAATAATAAAGGCTCGAAGCGTGGCCAAGTTATTATAATAACGCGTTGCTTAAACTGCGTATGCGCGAAAACTCTCACTCGCTTCACTGCAATACACTGAATGCTTTGCCACGTTACACAAATGCCGTGCGTTGAAGCCATCAAAAACTGCTCTTTCTTTTTTTTTCATAACTGAAGAATCGTAGTAAGCTCGGTGTTTTAGTAGAGTTTCCCGCTTGGCCTACGCTTTATTCCAAAAGAGACGAGACAATTACGTGTTGGCCACGCGCTTTTCCTTCACGCATAGTGGACAAAGAAAATCATATCCCACGAAGATTAGGGGTCAGAGTTAAGCGGCACGCGCGGCAGCAGGAGAGTGCTTATGGTTTGAAGCATGCTTTGAAGGCTCGTGGACGCGATCTGCAAATACATGTACGCCTCTCATTCCGCGTGGCATCCACTCATTCACTCTGTGTGGTGTCGAATTATTTTGGACGAGTGCACGCTCTGCGTGACGTATGCGGCGTTGTCTTACCTGGTCGTGCTAGCGTTCTCGGAAATATGCACTCTAAACTGCAACAAAAAGTTGCCGTGTTGTCGTTATTGTTGTGGCCTACACACATGATGATGATGATGATGCAGAATCAATTAATGGCACAAGCCCACTACGGGGTATAGGCCACGAATCGAGTGGTAATATGATTGAAAATTAAAATCAGTTACTTAACAAATAACACAAAAAAGAAAATGAATGAATATTCTAAAATGAGAAATAAACTATTCATAAATGAGATAAAGTAGTGTTTAACACGATAGTCAGCCTTGCCTTGATAGTAGTAGTAACAAGAACCTATTGCTGAAATACAAAAAGTAAAGGATATACTTAAACACGAGCAAGTTAAATTTTGAATAATGCTATTAATATTTTATCTGTGAATTCGTGTTTTTACTTTTTGAATTGTCTAAAATGAAATACAAGTAAATCATATATAGAAACTACGAGATATTAATAAGGCAGTCTTTTTGTGTCACATAGTGAATTAAAGATGGCTAGGCAAACGTTCCAGTGGCTGTATCCTTATACCGTTGCTCCAAGAAAGAGTATAGCAGTACTGCTTAAATGCAGCCCTATAGATTTCGAGGCGGAATTTCTAGACATCCTTTTCGATGCCAGAAAAGCGCCACCCGACAATGAAAAATGAGGGATAGATTCCGACTCATTGCAGAGGTAGCATAAAGGGAATACCGCCAGACCACATCGGTGCAAGTAGAAATTAAGTGTTGCAATACGGCGAAGCAGCTTTGTAAATGATACTTCGAATTGCCGGTCAGGACACCATTGTCAGTTTCAAGAATAATTTAGATGCATGGAATCTGTAGATTTTGCTAATGACAAGCCTTTTTTGTCCTTGGTCAAAGAAAACTGCCTATATCTGGCTGCAGTGACGTGCGTAGTTGCCGACAGCACAGACATCACCGGACTTGTTAAAGAACTGCATATCATATTGACCGCAAAAAGTAAATACCAACTAGGCCAAAGTGAAGTTCTTCTGTTAAAGAAGCTCATTCTAAGGAATCGGCTATTTCACGGCTGTCTTCTTCCGCTGCCTTCTTCCTTTTCGATGTGGCGCGTGTCCATGTTACGAATGAATGCTTTTTCGCCGTCGGTGAAAAGGGAGCGACGCGGCTTTCGGCAGCTAGGCGTGACGTTGTCAAAGGCCTGCACACAACCCTTGCGCAACGTTGCACAGGCGTTTCTTGGAAGCATTTCAAGGTGCTTCACGCGCCTCGGATGCACCACGATGCAAGCGATGCGTGTTCCTGTCGCCAAATGGGTGTTGGTGCCCAGTAATGCATCGCATTCACCGCGGCGACAGCCCAGCGTCGGAGCGTAAACTAACTTAGATCTCGGAGGCAACGTCGGAGGCCGCGGCGCTCGGTGCCGCCACGCTAGTGGAAATGGCTGTGGCGAGAGCCAATAGGTGCGCAGCTCTGACCCCCCCCCCCCCCACTTGCGGAGCCCAGGGGATGTTTTCCCGGGCCACCCAGAGTATATAGAACGCGCACCCCCTCCCTCCCCTCCCCCTAGATAGAGCCTTGCGCGCGACGGAAGACGGCGTGCGTCCTCCCTGCTTTCCTCGCTTGCGTGCGCGATTGAGCCCCGATTACCGGCTCACCCTCGTAAGCGTTCACTCGAACATACAGCATAAGGCGCGCGGCGACGATTTTATCGCCTTTGGACGAAACCTCACGACGACGCCGGCGGCAGAAATGTACTTGGAGTGTCCATATAACTGATATCGCAATAAAAGTAGTCCTGAGGCAATAACCATAAGTTTAGGTCGAATGGTCCAAGACAACCATCGTTTCGTGAAAAAATCTAAGAAAATCAATAGTAGCAGTCACACCCTCCGTTTCTCTTTAGGACGTCATCAAGGTCCACTTGCACATCTGGCTTCATAATTTCTTTTACAATGAAGATATGCTGAAGAAAGGAAATGTGTAAAATGAATTTCGCAACTTATATAATAGTTCATCTTGTGGTGCGCAAATTTGACGGCATCAGGGCTCAGTGATTGTAAAATTGAAATTGCGAGTAGTCGATTCATTTTTTTTTTCATTCTTTCGTCGATCCGAGCATCCGACGCGATTTCTTTGCCGGCAGGGAGACTCTTTATCCTTGCAACCCTCGAAACTGAGATGTCGGTCCGCTTCAGGTCATCCTCAGGTCAAAAGCTCTTCTGTGTTGAATTTGTAAGAATCTTGACTACTGGTTTATTATATAAAGTTAATTTATCAACCTCCTTCAGAGGCCCCCTGCATGCTGATAATTACATTGAAGCTCGAAACAACATCGCAAAGGACTCTGCTCTAATCAATGACATACAATACTTATTTTGCTAACGGAACTGCTAAGATGTCAGAACAGCTCGTAAAGCAGTTGATGAATTCAAGGCGCAAAAATGATATACAGGGTGTCTGTCCCACCTATCATGCCCCAAGATTTAAAAATATGAAAGTACCACGTAGCTGAACAGAACCAAGGTAATGTTGTTTGCCATCACTTGGAGATACTCAGATTATGTTTTGCATTCTGCCTAATTTCATACTTATCCTTAATTAACTTTTCAAATGTTATAATTAGATGAAAAGTGTCAATGAGAAAATTGCAGAGCTACACAAAAAACTCCCGATAAAGCTTCCTGTTCAATATGTGATAAGCATTTTTCCAAGCATGAAAGAAGCCCGTGACTACACACAAAATTGCCACACCACTGGCTGCTCGAGGCACTTTGCGTGTATTTGAGCGCTTCTGTCGTGCTTGGAAAGAAGCCTGTGTGTTTAGATGCACAGGCCCATTATATACGATATGCCTTCCTAGTGAATTACCTCGTTTATGTGAGATGCGATATGCTGGAAAGCTGATGCGCTTCTCGCATTCATGTTAAGCACCGCTATCAATTGAAACTACTGGTTTTGCAGGTTCCCTTTTGCTACTGTTTCTTCCTGTTTATCTTATTATTGTCCTAATAGGCTTACATTACTTTCTCGCAGAATTTCTCTTTCTTTTTCTATTTATAACTAAGTTGTCTACCCTAGGTAATGCCTATTGGGCCCCGAGGGTATAATAAAGATCCGGTGTTTGCACTTTGTCCGGTTTTTGCAGAACAAACCTCATCAAAACATCGTCACGTCCTTCAGCGTGATCTTGGCTTCAAATAGGCAAAGAAATGCTTAACATTTAACTTGTTGTTCTCCATTATTAACCATTCCATATGCCTTGCATCAATTGAGTGTGTGAAGTTCAGCGTAGTCGTTGCTAGTGCCTATCTCAGTACAAAACAGTTGGCACACAAATGCACACTAAAACCACTCTACAGTGCTTACGATATCAATATAAAAAAGAACAGCAAAGGATCCAGGACGCTACCCAGCTACCATAGGTGTAGCTGTGAAACAGTTTAGTATTTTCCACCTATTTCAACAAAAACGGTTTTCAGTTAAATATGCATCAATCTATATCTGCTAACACAAGGCCTGAATAAAGAAAAGGTCCACATGAGCATTTCCTTGTCCCTTGTGTTAGCGCTGTTTTGATTATAACTAAGAAACACACACCCAACTAGCCCAATTCACAGTTATAATCTAAATTTCAGGCAAGTCAAGATTCCCAGGTTTAAATATTAAGCAGTTGTGATGTAGAAAGTCTAATGGTTTGGTAAAACCGAGAGAGAACATACGCTGTTAAGCCATTGTTGTAGAGATGACGCCAGTGTGTGGACTACTGCAATTAACTGAGTGACTTGAGTGACCTCTTCAGAACCCATGCTAGAAGCTTGTAGGAATAGTAGTCTAGGAATATTGATTTTCTTTGACATGCTCCCAAAGTTTACAGCGTAGGGCCATTGGACGGAAATTACTTGCTAGTTGCTCCCCTTTTTTTTTAAAACAGGAACTACTCAGACTATCCTTCGGTCATCAGGGAGTTGCTAGCAAGGCAAGAAAATGATTTCTAGAAATTTAGCAACTGCCTCAGTGCAATGCCACACAAAACATGAATGTTGTCAGGGCTGCAAGGTTGCTTTTAGTTTCTCAAGCCAAAAGTAGCTACAGAAGTAGGCACTAATCACTTGTACTAAAAGATGAAACCCTGTCAGACGTAAGTTTGCCAGATAACAGCACCATCAATCCTAAAACCAAGCTGCAATCGCCTCAGTAAAGGCACATACATGAACTCACTGCCAACTAAAGAGTTCATGGTGGCTGCCAATTATAAGCAAATGGTGGTGCATCTGCTTGCGGTGGAAAGGAAGGACATTATACTTCCTGCATTTCCAGGCACCCAGCAATGGCAACAGCATAGCAAGCAACATATTTCTAAAGCAGTGTATTTCAGCAAGAACAGGAAAATGCCCTGAAATGACTGGAACCTTGTGCTTCCACCATGAGAGCTCATGTTTTTCAGATGGCTTGTCTTCACGGCTTGTCTTCAGTAATCCTTTTTTTTTAGGAACGCCTTCAATGTGGTTCCTTTTATGCAATTGTCGCCTCAACCAGTCATATTACAGACAGGCGCTATGCGCTAGGGATGTTAGCTCACCCACCTGCTTCGCAACAATCAATACCTGTTCTGCTGCGTCTAATCTCATGCTAACCCTATACCACTCAGAGAGAGCAGAGATTCTTCGGTACAATTTGTAGTAGCTGGAGAAGAGAGAGGGCTCCAGCACAGCGGGTGTGAAATAATATACAGAAGCCTCGTTTCAGTTTATTTAAGGTGTGCCTTGTTTGAAGTTTTTCCCTCAGTGGTGACTACCTAAAAGATCATGTAGAAAGTGCACACAAGCTCTTGGTGATGCAATGCTGTCACATTTGTGTAATACACAAAGAAATATAGTAAAATCACTGTTTATTATTGCAAATCATTAGAGGGTTTATATATATATGTGTATATACAAAAAATTGTGACTAGATTCACTGTCTTGGAAGAGGACGGCTTGCAGGGGACCCGCATCCCTCATCACTTGTGGTTGTAGTGTTGCGCTGCTTTCTTCTTGCGTGCCGAGAGCATGTCATAGAACGGGTTGTGGCTGATGCTCTGGCTGCAATGACACAAAAAGGTGGAGTGCAAAGTAAGGCATAAGGAACTCCTGGTTGACATTTGCAACATAGTAGCACTCACAGGCTTTCAGAGCATCAGTGGAATGTTTTCGTACACCTCTTCTGGCAGATTATTAGCAATGCTGACTACGTGCAAGCAGTTTACAGAGTTCACTGCGTGACCATGAAATTCAGCATGTAGGTACGGGCAGATAGAACTTAACATGCTTGCCTGAAAATCTGGTGTCCATGACAGCTACTGCATAACATACCTCTCATCCCTTACTATTTTGGTACCTTAATTTACATTTGCTTTGCCATATTTAAACTTACATAAGGTAAACAACAGCCAATTATCTACAAGATAATGCACTGGAGCATGCATACAAAAGCCACAAGGAATGCCACAATATGCCAAAAGAGCCGTGTGTCATAGCACTCTTGTTGCCACAGTACAAAAGCATTTCAGCGTGACAGCAGTTAGCCTGAAAAAATGCATCTAACAAACTTCGAATTTTTAAAGGCAAATTGTTGTGGAAAACTATTCGCATGCAATAGCATATAGCCTGAAAGCAGCTCTAGAAACTAGGAATTTTTATTAATTTTTTTAATCTATACTTCACTGATTCTACCTTCATTAATTCAGAAAATCAGATAATTCGGGCTTGTCCTCTGGTCCTGGCAGGCGTATGCATTACTTAATGGAATCAAGCTTTCATTAATTCGGACGTATCTGGCCACATACTGGTTAATTCGGACAACTCTCAGCAATCGCAGAACGACACAAAACAGCAAAAATGGTACTAGCGTCCAACCAAAACGAAGTGGCATAGTCTGCATTGCTATGCCACCAGCAGAAATCGTACATGAACGACAGGAAAGTTCTGAGCGCTTCGCGCCTGTTTGTAGCTGTGTAGCCTTTATGCTTGCATTGACCGCCAAGCACAACAATGTGTTGGCCATGTGCCTTCAGAACTGTGTCGTCGCCATCCATGATTGCACTCACAACCAAGCTTTAGCCGGCAGTGGTTGCGACAAACAGTAGTTTCCTTTTTACTCTAATGCATTGGCCACGCACCCTCAGAACTGCGTGGCTGCCATCCATGATCGTGTCAATAGTGACCGCTGCTTCGTCCACAGCGGTTGCGACAAACAATAGTGTTGCTGCAACTAGTGCACGAATGTGCGCACAATGTCACAAGCACAGCGGAAACTGTCAAGAATTGAGTGTGATGGAGAGGATCGTGATGGACAGACGTTCTGTTGGCAACGAGCGCACTGGCGAAAAAATAATCTAGATGTGCGCGTGGTAGAGAAAGGCACGTCACAGATGAAGACGCCTGCCACGGCCACACTGAGAAGCAAGTCGTGTGGCCTTCATCACTGCTAGCACTTATCAGTCATGAGATGATAAGAATTGCAATTTCTGCACTGCTTTGCGCAAGATAGAAACAGGATTTGTTTATTCATTTAGTAAATCAAAGCGTATTGATGCAGTAAGCATTTGTTTATTGTTTTCTTGATACCCTCAGTAATTCGACATTAGGTTAATTCAAGCATTTTTTTCTGCCCCATGAAATCCGAACTAACAAGGTTATACTACAAAGGGCATTTTTCAAAATTTTTGGCCACACATAATTGTTTAACGAACAGACTTGCATTCAGCAAAAACAGGGTGCAACTATATAAGCAAATTATGTGAGTAAAGCTCTTGGTAGATGGCTACAACCACATTCTTTGCAACACAAAGTGAAAGGCTATATGTATATTTCGCAGTTGATGCAATACGAGTTGCAACGCACTGCCCGTGGTCGAACAAGCTCCAAGACTGCACCATAACACCGACATATGAGAAATTGGAGAAGTAAAAACCACATCAATTAGTGGTATTTATTAAACAAATTTTTCGTATGTTGAAGCCATCATGCAATTTCAGAGCCCATTCAACAACCAGCACCGTGTTGCAGCTCATATCGCATGCGACTGTACAAAGCAGCATTACATAAATGAAAGCTTCTCAACAAGCCAGATGGTGAGTAGCTGGAATGTAGCCACAGATTAAAGTATTACTGACCGGAGGCACTGTATCCACTGGTCCTTTTCCTCGGGTGTGGCAGCCGACATGCGGTAGACTGTATGCTTGCCTTCGACCACCTTGCCTTCCGAGTCGGTCTTGCATGCCTTGATCAGCTCGCTGCCCACTGAGAAGAGCTCGAAGCAGTTGGGCTTGTGCCTGTCCTGGACCTCCTTCACTTGCACATTCTCCAGTGGGATGATGCCGCGAGGCTCTTTGTCCTGTGTGAAGACAGAGGCAGGGCTTAGCACACTACTAATAACAAAGTATAGGTGCGGGAGCAGAGACAACTTGTAAATGGTGGTACTTGAAGACATTCTAATCATATTACGTTTGCCTTTGCTGCTGTTCCAACTGCTCTGTTCAAGCACAGTTATCTTACATCTACCTGCTCATTTTCCCAAAAATGGTGCGCCGCCATAGCCAGAATTTTCCCATTTTATATGCAATTACAATGGCCGCCCAACAACCATACAACTCTGCCGTTACCTATCAAGCCAAGTAGGCAAGAAGCTGATAATAGATAAACGTGACCACAGTCTACACAGGAATGGGCTTTATAACAAATGAATGAAGAGTAAAAATCTGCCTTGTATTTTGTGACTGCACAGGCAGTCACAAAATACCAGGTACTACTACCAGGTACTACTTTACAACAGGCCATTGAATGATCTCATTGCTTCTGTATATATGACCACAAGCTTAATGGCGTCTTACAAGGAGGTCTGCTTCGACCTTTGCCCTTTCTTTTTAAAGCAAAGCTTTCTTTGCCTCTTTCTTCGACTTCCCCGTCACTCCTGTCTTTCCGAACTGCTTTGAATATGTGGAAAGCAATGACGCTGTCATACTACTGTCATCTTAGCTGGCTGTTAGCTACAGCCTTGCAAGATTGGCCGGTACCGAACGTAGTGCAAGAAAACACTAGATATAGTGCAAATCAAGGTAGCCCACGGTGGAAAAGCAACATGCCATCATTTCATCGCCTTGATGCCATTGTAATGTCACCATCATCCTTCCACCTCGTCCACTGCCACCGTCACTGCGTTATGTCATGCATCGTCTGCACATCACCCTCTTCAACCTGTCGTCATCATACCATCATCGTCATGAAATTGTCATTGTGTCTTTGTCACCGTCACGCCATCATGGTCATTCTGCTATTGACATTATGTCTTAGTAATCCCAATGTCGTCATACTACTGTCATCATGCCACCATTGTCATTCTGTCATTGTCATTTCACCTTCATCCCAATTATTGTCGTTACGCTGTCATCAATACGCCGTCGTCATGCAGTCATCTTCATTTAATCGTCATGCCTTTGCGTCATGCTGTCGTCGTCAAACCATTGCAACCATTTTAGTATTGCCATCAAATTGTCATTCTGTCATCACTGTAATTCCAACAGCATTATTCCAGCATTGGCAGCATGTTGTCATCACACCATCTTCATCCCATGATCAACATGCCATCGTGGTTCTATCATCATCATTTTGTAGTAGTGATTCCAAGTGTTGTCACACCATTGATCTCACGCAGTCACCTTCATGTTCCCATGGTTGCTCCATTGTCCCTCCAGCACCACCATGTCATTCTCATCACGCCGTTATCGTCATGCCATCGAAGTTACTCCATCGTCGTCATTCCTTTGCCATCATGTGGCACGTGCATAATCCAGCACAAATTTAAATTGAGCAAGCTGGTTCTCAGTGAAATTGTGTCCAACTGGGTATGTGGCGTCTACTTGCAAACTGTCGCTAAGCGAGAATAGAGTTTTTCGCTAAGACCAATGAAAGCTTCGCTTAAACAGTCTCCCAGTTTGTGGGATCTGCCAATTTTTCTTTTCTAGAGATGTTTGTTCATTTGATGTGTGTGGCAACTGAGACTGGTAATTCTGCACCTCTAGTGGCTACGTCAATATTTTTTACTTGACAAAATTAATATAGGAGAAGAACATTCCAAGCAAAATACATCTCGCAAAAAACTAGTACAACATTGCAGCATCAGTGATCGAAGACCAGTAAAACCTCAAAATAGTGCTCGCCTGAGCTAGTTGGGTGCACAAAGCACGAAAGGTTTCCAGCAGAAAGCATTGAAAGTTGCAATCTATTTTGTTCTTGTCAGTGTGTTACCCTGAAAACCTTTGGTACCAGTAATGTTGCTACACATTCCTCATGACAAAGTATGTCACCATAATGCACTCCACCCTCTAGACACTTCTGGTGCATTACAGTGCTACACAAAGTGTGCTTTCATTTGTTTTTGCTCAAATTTTGCAGAAGGATCGCATTTCACTGTTTGGATTGTTCAATGCAGAACTTTGCACTGCCACTTTTCTGATATTTAAGAAAAGAAATGCCAAGTTACCTTCATTTGCGCCTCCCAGGTGCAACCCTAAGGGATTAATTATTGGAAACCAATCTGGAATGTTATGCTTTGCTGTACTGAAGGCACCAGAAGTGATATACCCACCAAGTTTTAAACATGCCTCACTGCGAAGAGCATTGAGAAAGGCAAATTCTCATGCTCTTGACAAAGCCTGTAAGTGGCAGCGCAAAGTGTTATACTAAATGAGCCAGTACATAAAATGTGATCTTGCTGCAAAAGCTGAGCACGAACAGAGCAGCAGTAAGTTAAAAATAATTTTCCTATGATTTTAAGAGGGAAACTCATCCCTTTACGTCCACGAGCATCATGCTAAAACTTTATAATTAAGAAATTTATTCACCATCTTGACAACAACTTGAAAAACCAAGCATTAGTGCAATTTGCTAACAACCTCACATTCCACTAAATCGACTCCTAGAACTGTGACACCTTCCTGTAGCACGAGATATCACAGGTCAAGTAAGAAATGACAGATAACTATCTGCCATTTTGCTTTTATCTAATGACGACTCTTATTTTTTGTTTCTACCCGCTGTGGTTGCTCAGTGGCTATGGAGTTGGGCTGCTTAGCATGAGGTCGCGGGATCGAATCCCAGCCATGGCGGCCGCATTTCGATGGAGTCGAAATGCGAAAACACCTGTATACAATTTAGGTGCACATTAAAGATCCCCAGGTGGTCGAAATTTTCAGAGTCCTCCACTACGGCACACCTCATAATCAGAAAGTGGTTTTGGCACGTAAAACCCCTTAATATAATTTATAGACGTTTTCAGGCATAACATATGCCTAATGCATCAACCAAATGCACTGTAAATTTTACATATTATTATCTGTTAAGCAAGCTCAATCTGTTGAATGTATGTAGTGAAGAAAAGCAACCACAAGAACTCACCGTGGTGTACTCAAAGTAGTAGAGACAGTTGTCATTCAGAATAAACCATCGCCTCTTCCAGCTTTTATAACGACCACCTGCATGAAAAAAAGATAATAAAACATTTCATAACAAAATAAAGTAAGTAGACTTCTACGCTAGTGAAATGCCCTTACACATTCAATTTCAACATGTTGAAGTCATGTTTAATGCAACCACACGAATCTACTGACCGCAATGCAGCCAATTATTTTAATGCAACCTATTGAACACAGTGTGCACAACCGTATTTCATGCAGAATAAGCGGACTCAGTGGCAAGCAGTGACTAATAGTCAAGCTCTTTTGTGCATGTGATAAGTCAATGTTATTCATTTGTATGTGGCTTTAAGAAAATGCAAGAAAGCAAAGCATGAATGAACAAATAGACACCAACACAAGTAGGATAAAACAAAGTAGAGTCCATGAGCTTTCCTGTGTCCCCTAACCTAGTTTCCGTTGTCCATCTAGACTTTCACATTTAACTTCCCGAACCAACTCATCCAATGAACTGTTTTCATAATTGTAAAGCTATCTTTTCCACAAGACATCTAGCCGAACTAAAGACGGTGTAGGCATTTTTCACAAACAGTATGTATCCCCACCACCTGCTCTTTGTGTTGTACGGAAGCAATGTATACTGCATCATCATCATCAGCCTGGTTACGCCCACTGCAGGGCAAAGGCCTCTCCCATACTTCTCCAACAGCCCCGGTCATGTACTAATTGTGGCCATGCCGTCCCTGCAAACTTCTTAATCTCATCCGCCCACCTAACTTTCTGCCGCCCCCTGCTACGCTTCCCTTCCCTTGGGATCCAGTCCGTAACCCTTAGTGACCATCGGTTATCTTCCCTCCTCATTACATGTCCTGCCCATGCCCATTTCTTTTTCTTGATTTCAACTAAGATGTCTTTAACTCGCGTTTGTTCCCTCACCCAATCTGCTCTTTTCTTATCCCTTAACGTTACACCTATCATTCTTCTTTCCATAGCTCGTTGTGTCGTCCTCAATTTGAGTAGAACCCTTTTCGTAAGCCTCCAGGTTTCTGCCCCGTAGGTGAGTACTGGTAAGACACAGCTATTATATACTTTTCTCTTGAGGGATAACGGCAACCTGCTGTTCATGATTTGGGAATGCCTGCCAAACGCACTCCAGCCCATTCTTATTCTTCTGATTATTTCCGACTCATGATCCGGATCCGCCGTCATTACCTGCCCTAAGTAGATGTATTCCCTTACGACTTCCAGTGCCTCGCTGCCTATTGTAAATTGCTGTTCTCTCCCGAGACTGTTAAGCATTACTTTAGTTTTCTGCATATTAATTTTTAGACCCACTCTTCTGCTTTGCCTCTCCAGGTCAGTGAGCATGCATTGCAATTGGTCCCCTGAGTTAGTAAGCAAGGCATACTGCATGGCTCCAGACAAATCCACACAGAGACAAGCCCCAGCGTGAGCAATGCAGTGGTGGAACAGCCATTTCACCTTTCTGCGCAGCTCCTGGTGAAGGCAAAAAGCCTATTTGTCGCAGCAGCAAGCACTTTTAGCATAGGGTCCAATGCACGTGTGCGTACCATATACCATGCAAATATTAACGGATATAGTTGATATGTTGTGGAGATGGGCTTACGTGAACATTACCCTGCAAGCACGGTCGTGAAAGGACGCGACGTTCCTCCACACCACGATGCACAAAAGGTGCCACAGCCAAATTTGTCGATACGGCACAGAGAAGGCACCACTGAGAGATTGTCAACAAATGCGTGTTGTTGACGATGCACCCCAGATCGTCAACAAACACAGGATGCAACACAGTGCGACAGTCACGGCTTGTGGGCAAAGAAAGGCTCACCGAATGACCGATCGAGTATGCGCAGTTGCACTGAACATGACGTCATGCAATATACTCATGTCATACGATGCCCATTAGGGAATTTTCGAACAGGGGCCGCAAAGGTTTTCCTGTCACAAAAAAAATGCATCAGCGCCACTATGCATGCGCGAGACGCAAATACCATTTTGCGTTTTTGGCAGTGGTGCTACTCACCAAAATAGCCTAGTGACACGAACTAGATGCAAAAGTATTGCGTCAACGAAGATGGCGAAACGCATTGAAGTGCTGTCTCTCGCCGTGTACCACATTCGCTAAAGCCTTCTTAACTATGCACAAAGTGCGATTCTGATCGCAGCGGCTCTTTTTCTAAGCCCCACTATCATCCATAAACAGCGAAAAAGTTTACCTTTAATCCTAAAATCTGACATCCTCCTTCGGCAAACTCCGTGGTACCACGCGAGTTCGACGAACACCGAAAAAACACAATTTTGCCCGGAAGGCGAAGCATTAATGGCGATAGCAAATTAGTAGACAGCTATACGAAGTAAGGACAGCAGTTTTAACGGCCACATAAAGTGGTAAACATTCACTTATAACTTAATTAACAAGCACGGTGTCATGCATGAACATGAACACATCGTGCTCAATGACCGCAGAAACTCACTGTCAAAGCGCTGGACTGAGGAAACGCGACAGCAGCAACGAGCAAATGGACCTTCGTGTTGTCTCTCGCTTCAACGCGCACTAAACTTTGAAAACACAGGGCACAGGAGGCTACCGGCACCCAGCTCATGTACTTTGGCCACATTGCAGATCACTTTCAACCTTCGAAATACACGCCCGTACGGCCGCGCTGTAACCAGCAGCCGCCAGAGTAGAACGCCCCCTCTCCACCCCAGGACTGGTGCACACACATTCCTGAAATTACAACATAACTCTTGAAGTCTTCCGTCATGCGAGTTTCAAATAAAATGTCCAAATATACAAAAAAGCATATCCAAAATGGAGTGCTTCAAAGATCAAATTGCAGGCAAGAAAACCCAGAGCACAGGTCATGCTGACACAATCTGGACAAAATAATAATGCCACAATGAAGAAACCCCAAAGGAAACGCCGAAAACTTCCTTGCACAATCTTCTGACCCTCACTGTTACAGGTTTGTGTAAGAGGAATCAGAAGGCACCACAATTACCTATGCATTATTTGCAAACCCCTGAAGTCCACTTTCCTGCGCAACAAAACCTTCCTTACCAATATTCTATGAATACAAGCACAAGTACAGCCCTTCTAGCACAGCTGAAATTAATGTCAACAAGAGAGATGTTTTCTACCGCAGCAAAGCTCCCTGCATGCAAGGCACCAGGAGGTGCCACAAGGCACGTAATTTCTGCCTCGAGAGCAGGCATGCTCCAATGGAAAAGGAGCTTTAGCTATTGCAGGCAAGTATAAAACTTGACTTGTCACATTTCTTCCTTTTCAAAGAACTTCCTTTGATCTTCGCAATGCGCTTCACGACATATCATTTGCTGCCCCCCCGCCTCCGTACCTATTAGCATCATTGCTCAGCCTTTTTAAGACACTCCCCCAGTGCCAGTGTATAAGAAACTCGGGAAAGGGTGCGACAACCGCGCCACACGAAGCGCACCCGTCCGAATAAAGAAAAAAGAAGCCGAAACGAACGGGGCCCCACGCACCCTGCTTCCAGAGCCAGCCCTCGCGGTCCGGGTTGAAGAAGGTGTGCATCAGGTCGTTGCCGTCGTCCTCGGGTATCTTGAACGGCTCCTGGCGGATGCTCTCGTAGAGCGAGGCGAGCAGCTCGCGCGGCAGGTCGCCGCCGTTGTTGATGCCGCGGTTCATGACGACGAACTGCTCGAGCGACGGCTTGTCGCGCACGCACGGGTTGTGGAGCGCCGTGTTGAGCATGATGATGGCGAAGGAGAGCACGTAGCACGTGTCCGCGTTGCTGAACACGCCCGGGTTCAGCTGGCAGTAGCGGTGCGCGAACTTCTCCATCATGCGGTCGATCTTCTGCGCCTCGCCCGGCAGGCGGAAGGACCAGAGGAACTGGCGCAGCGCCTGCACCAGGATCAGGTCCGTGAAGTCGTGCAGCTCGACGAACGCGTCCAGCACGCGCATGTTGAAGTCGGACCGCTCGCCGAGGTACTCGCCGATGGCGGTCTTGTTGAGGCCCTGGCCCCCGTACAGGAACTGGGCCACCTCGAGCGGCGCGTCGGCGCGCAGCAGGCCGTGCTCGACGAGGTACTCGATGCCCTTCTTGGGGTCCATGTTGAACTTCTTCTTGCCGATGGAGAGCTGCTTGCTCCGCGTGGCCCCCTTGGAGCCGTCGGCGGACTCCTGGGCCTCGAGCCGCTCCATCTCGGCCGTCACTTCCTCGATCTCGTCCTTGAGCTGCTGGATCTCCTGGAGGAGCTCGGCCTTGCGCTGCCGGATGTCGGCCAGCAACCGCTGCTCCTCCAGAGTCAGGTCTGCGAGGAAACGGGAGAGAACGTCCGTGAGACAACCGCGTCTTGGCGCTTCTCTGGAAAGTCTCAGCGCGGCAGAACGAAAACGCGCTAGAAAAGTTGGGGCACGCGGAACGCTCGAAACCGCGTGGGAGCACTCCAAACCACATTGCGTATGCAGAAAAAACCGCGGAAGTCCTCCGAGAAAGTTTTGAGGACGCCGCATAACTTACGCTCGCGCAATCGTTCTCTCTTCGCCGTGGACGACGGCGCATAACTGTGCTGCTCCGCGCGTCACGTTATACTCCAACACGATGGTTGCTTAAACTTAACTACACAAACAGCCGCGGAGTGAATGCGGACGAAGCGGCGTTCACGACTCCACGGGCTTGCGCAAAGAGGCGTCCCGGTGTGAGAAATAACGAAAACATATCGAGGCTCGGCACAACGGCTCGTGTTTACAGCGAGGCGAGGCCGCTTATACGGCGCGACAAAAGCCACGCCCTGGCGGCGCGAAAGTGCCATGCAGTGGCCACGCTCTCAAAAGTGTCTCCGCGCAGGCACCCCCACCTCTGCGTGTACACTATGGCCATTTTCCCGATCCCAAAACAGCGGCTGGCGCGGATATAAATAGCACTCGCTAACGCCGCTATGGCGGGCGGACTGGCCTATGTAACAAGCGCCATGCAGGGCAACCGACGCTGCCCGCTTATCTCGCGTGCTTATCTGACAACGCGACGCGGGCGCATGCACGGCGCAAGTCTGGCGCGGCCCTGAACGGCGCGTCAGAAACGAAACAGCGACGCCGATGAAGCCAATTAACTAATTCATCCCGACTCGGTCCTCAGCTACGAAGGACCGGTAGGCATTTGTGCCCGACCTAAGTCCACGACATCGCCAAGGTCGGGCGGGTGTGCGAGATGGAAACAACGATCCGCAAACCTGGCGGCAGAGCAGATATTTGGAGCCACATGCTACAAGTACTGCTTCATTCTAAGTGTATTTACTCCCGCGTTATTTGAGGCCTCGCGAGATTGCAGTACAATAACGACACAGTGACATCAATAACGAGAATGCCGCACGACGACTATCAGTACGAAGTACTGCTACGCAGCGACAGTGTCGTAGTTCGCTTATAATAATAACCGGTTATAGTGAACTTTCTAATGTATGTACGACGAATTCCTAAATCTACAGCGAGTTGCCATTTGAGGGACGCAATTAATTTCGACCAGCTTGGAGTTTCTTTAACGCGCCCCCACACGATCGCTTTTTTTGCATGCCGCCACCATTGGAACGCAACGGGCAACCGTAACCGCGACGTCGCGTTCAGCAAGCGCACCGCCAGAACCAGCGAACAATGAGCATAGAATAACTGTGCACCGTTACGACGTAAGGGGTCTTCCTAATTTATACACCCACGGCTGCAAAACAATGCGGATTGCGCTACCGCTGCTGCTTCTACATGCGGCGTCCCGCACTTTACCGGCGATAAAGCCAACCTCGGCGCAGGCGAGACGGGATGAACGGGGGTGGGCGTGACCAAGGAGGCTCGTTGTCCAAAACGCTCGACTCACCTCGGCCGGCGGAGGCGCTAGCACGCCCGCATGGCGCATCCGCAAAAACGCAGCCAGCAACCGCGACACGCGCCTCCCCATACGTGGCTACGGGCGTGAGTGAATCGATCGCGGAAGAACGACCCCGATACACGTGCGTGAGCTGACCCCGATGTGTGCGGGGCCACGGAGAACGAACACGGCACGTGCGGCGACCCGCAGCCGTGACGGGCCCGTGCCTGGCGATCGGGCACCCGCGGTGTAGAAGAGCAAATTATCAGTGAGACAAACGTGCAACGTTGTTAATTATTACTACCGTGCCAATCGATCGGCTTTAACGCCCCAAAGCGCTTCCAACCAAGGGCTGTTAGAGAAACCGTACAGGGGAGCTCCAGATTACTTTCGGCCACCTCGGTAGATAGGTTTTTCGCATAGTTCCCGTATACACACACACACATCGACACACGCGTAGCTGTACAGCACCGCGAAAGCTGCGTCAGCTCAAGCCCGGGGTTCGCGGCCGCTGCGTTTAATCCTGCCCACGCGAGCAGTCTTGCCCCGCTTGCGCGACAACATGCACGCGCTGCAACGAGCGCAACGTGCCCTTCGCATCAGTCGCGCAGGCCGGAAGAGATACGCGCATTGCGTCAACCAGCGGTCGTACACTGCATACGCAACGCATTTGCGAAACACGCAGACGTGGGAAATGCGAACCCCGGGCGCGTCGCTCAACACTGCCGAGGCCACGCATATGCAAGCAGCGGCGCGTGCAAGCTCGCGTCATATATGGGGGGGGGGGGGGGAGGAGAGGGTTTCGGCACTCGGCAGCAGCACGTGCCGGCGGTATACATTAATGCGACCCGCGTTGAGGCAACGCGTGTCCGGGTGCGACAGTGATGCAGTGCCTTTCTTCAAACGGCTCACTCTGGACGAGACACGTGCGAGCATCGGCAGTACACAACGCGAGGCGTCCTGCACTCCTCCATGTCGTCGCCACGGTCATTTTACTAACGCGTTAACGTTAAGGCCCTCGTGTAGCACAACATCCGGCTTCCCGCGTCGACCCTCGTTTCGGCGAAAACCCTTCCAAACCACACAAACCCAACCTAGCAGGCCGTCCGCGTAGCGCAAATAAGTTACTGAACTAAGTGAACTTTTCAAACTAAAATACGTCAGAAAAATCGTAAAGTACAACTTACACACAACCTACAGGCCCGATAGCGTCGGATTGTAATTTGAATACGCGAGAAAACGTACTTCTGTTACGCAGAAGCTCAAACAGAAAGCCTTTCTTTCCAGCGTTTCTACCATTCATGGAGCGGCCACGGCCTATCTCGGAAGCCATGAATCAACGCGCCCGGTTCCCTGCAACACCTTCAGATGGCGCTCGCCCCCGCCGCATCGCGGCCTACGCAAGAGGCCGCCTCTCAGAAAGCTCGCCTTCCTGCAGAGTGTTCGCCACCAGCGTTTCCCGGTCAACATTACGGTTACACAAGCTGCAGAAGCGTGAGAAGCAGTCAGGGATCTTTGAATGCGATCGCGCTCCGCTCTGAAAGGCGAAACTTTAGCATCCTCCAAATTTTTTCTTCGTCACGGCGAAAAAAAATTGTCACACGGGGTAAACAAACCGGTATAGCAATGTATTTCATGACGCATTTTGAGTAAGTATTACTGAGAACTGATTACCGGCAGAGTTTAAAATTATTTGATGATTTGGGTTCCAGATGAGTGAAATTCTACAATCACGAGATGCTCTAACGTCTTTAATTAAACAACTGTTTCATTGAAAGCATTGCTACCTACGGGCCCGATCTCCAGTTTGCCGATGAGCCGTAATATAGGTCCTTTTAAATACAGATGACCCAAAGTTAGTGGGAAGTTGTGCAGCAAGGTTGTATATACATTATTACAAAAACTTAGAGCGCTACAGGCACACAGTACGTGTAAAAATGAATACGCACCCCACCACACACGGGGCGCGTATGGTGTGTTCCTTGTGTATGTCCTGTGTGTTTATAGCACTAATTTCTTTTTCTAAATAATGCGTTATCAACTAGCCCAGCTATCAATCTTTTTGCATGGCGTATACAAGCACGAGGTCGCGGGATCGAATCTCGGCCACGGCGGCCGCATTTCGATGGGGGCGAAATGCGAAAACACCCGTGTGCTTAGATTTAGGTGCACGTTAAAGAACCCCAGGTGGTCAAAATTTCCGGAGTCCTCCACTACGGCGTGCCTCATAATCAGAAAGTGGTTTTGGCGCGTAAAACCCCAAATATTATTATTATTATTATTACAAGTGGATGAACAAAATTATTACAAAACAAGACAAGCTGCGTTAGAGGTCTGCGCCGCAGTGAGGCAGGCCATCTTTACAGGTACGTTAAGCTGCTTCGAAAACTCCCTAGTATAAACTGACAGGCTAAATGTCAGTTTATCGACTTGCCAATCTAAATGCAAGCGACGAAGGCACCTATTCGCCACCTGCGCCTGTCCGGCTGGCAGCTCGGAGAAAGTTCCACGCGCGTGCCCATCCCGCGGCAGGGGTGGGGGGCAGTTAGCCCGGAAGTGGAGGCAAGCCCTCCTCTCCACTTCCGCTCTCCCCCTCCCGTAGTGTCTCGTCTCTCCTGGGTGTCGTCCAGGAAGAAGCCAGCGCCCGTAGGAACGGGGGGCATGCTGCAGCGAACACGCGCGCGACTATGCACAGGTGAAGCCAACCGGCCGCCCCTGCCAGGTGCAACCTATTCAGCCGTGTCTGTGAAGGAGGGGGAGGGGCAGCACCCCGATTCCAGAGAGTACCCTCGGCTCCCCTCCGGCCCCTATGCCGCCAGATCTTGCATCGGCTCCTAAAAGACACCACGCTTTCACCACCACCGAAGCACGCCCCACGGACACATGCGGTCGGCCTCCAAGGCACGGCAGATGTCTCCCACACCAGGCACCAAGTGGCTGCCCCGTTTGTATATTATATGTATGTACGGTCGGTTCAACTGCTTCCTCTGCCCGACCCCGCGGCACGCAAGGTCATAGCACCTGACTCTTTTACGGCATGTCGCAATAAATGAAAGGTACAGGTTAAGCCTATATCGCCCGTTTCAAGAGTGGGGCGTACGTCTCCCTGTTAGGGAAGTGACAATGCGAAAGACCCACGTTTGCGAATAAGTGCCACTGATTCAACTATATAGCGCATCCAGCGCAGAGTGCGGCCACAGCTTCGCGAAGCTCACGTATACATACATGAAAACGAGACGTCGCCGTTTGAACCGGGGCAGTCGCTGAGAGAGAGAGAGAGAGACGCGTGTACACAAGCGCGTCAATGGCGGCCATCAAAGCAGAGAAAACGAAAATTGCAGAAAACGGTGAGCCCAAGGAATCGGACTTTCCGGTTTCGCGTTTCAGACGACGGAGAAGCCGGTGCAATCGGTGCGTTACAACTTCCCACTAATGTGGTGGATGTCATCAGCACGTACTAACAGCATACAAATTGGCCCGTCGTATGCTATGCAGGAATGCGACTACTACGTTATCCGGCCCATGAATGATACATCGACAAGACGGTAACATCACGCTTTCTAGTTTGGGCTTTCAACTCACGATAACGCGCCTCCCCAATGTCGCTGATAAAAGCGAAGCTGCTTACGAAACACACTGCAGAAAGCAGAGAAGTTAACCCATTGAAACGTCCAGGCTCACGCAAAGTGCACAAGAACGAAACAGCCCTCCCTCCTCGGTGTGGAAATACATAAACGGCGTCCTTTTTAACGACTCCTTCCCGGCACCTTCACCTCGCCTACTCGAAAAGTACAACTGCGGTCACGGCGTTCCCCGCGGAAACTGGGCAAGGAGGGGAGGGGGATTAAACCACAAAGCACCCACCAGTTGCAGAAGAAATAAAGCCGACATCGAGGCGGGGGCTCGTCCGAAGCAGCAACAGTCGCCAGCGACACGCAACTGAAACGTCGCCTGGCGTTCACACGTAACGCGGACCACACTGTACAGCGAGCCACCGGGATGTATAAAAGAGAAAGCCCCACGGCGGGCTGCCCGGCTCCCCCTAGAAACGATTCTCACGTTTTTGCAGACGACGAGCGGGGTATACACACATACACACACAGAGTGAGACGCTCTTCTTTTTCTTCCGTTTCGCCTGCTACAAGTTTATCCTCCCGTGTTTTCGTTTCGTCTGTTTTTGTTTGCTGCTCGGCCTCCTCCTCTGCTGCAACGGATCGAACGCCCCGGAGGGATTTCCCACGAATGCGCGACCACCGATGCAAGAGTGAAAGAAAGTTACTACCGCCGGAATGAATAAATGAACGCAAAAACAAAAAGGAAATGCCAGTCCGCAGCACCCACCAAGCTAGAGATAGAAGGGCTTACGGATGGCCCTTGTCGGAACGGGCTGGAAGAAAAATGGCCGCGGTGTGGCGACCGCCATATTTCGTCCGTTTCATTCGCAAAGCCATGGAGAGATGTGGAACGGGGGAGAGGGGGGGGGTGGCGACGTAGTCTGTCATTGGAACAAAAGCTGCCGCTTGACTCCACTGCTGGCGTAACGTAAACTATTTTTATTCACGTCGTCTGGATTCGAGGTAGGTCAAAACACGATCAGACTGTTGGTGGCTATATCGGCAGGCCTTAAACGAGGTAGTTCATTGCCCCCACTGTTCAGCCTTCGGGTTCTTTCACACGGCGTTAGGTAGCGGAAGAGTCCGGTTGCCTGTGGCTTCAGAAGCAGATCAGATGTCAAGAGTAACGCGACAGCGAGTACTCCACCGAGTTCTCTCCTTTTACAGTACAACGCGACTATAGTAGCCGCCAGATAATGTGCAGCCCAGATACGGACTTCGAACCGCTGTTCTATGTAACCGCAGCTTCCCTGGCGTTGTTTCACAGTTGCTATAAAGGTTTTCTTTATTTTTGTCGCCTTCAGCACGATACGAACTATAGTCATTCAAAAAGCACCGTCACCTCCTCGTCCTCCTCGGTGGTTACTGCAGACGCCTACTGCTGAACGCAACATTTCGTTCACGACTCCCTCCCGCATATAACCGGAAGAAACTCAATGAACGAACTCCGGTGTGCTGGGATTTCGGTTCAGCGTAATACTGAGAAACCAGGGGACCTATACCCCGACGAAGACACGCCACTTTTTCACATAACGTTGGCTCCAAGCTGAGGCATTCCCTTGTCCGGCTTCATGCAAACGTCCCTCGCTTAACTTTTTCTGCGACACAGCACCGTCTACGGAGCCAATGTGTGAAAATTATACGTGTCCCTACGTCGCCGTCGTCATCATTTTAATTGCAAAATATGAAAGAACTATATAGTTCAAACACATTTTCATCGAATCCACATTTAACGTCTGCACCAACTCACGTAATCAGGTGACTAAAGACAAGCAATAATGTACGAGCATCAATGCGCTATACTTGCGGATACGACATTAAATCGAATGTGTCTGCCATCTGAAGAACAAACTGCAAAATTACAGTGCCCGTGAAAACGCAACAATCTCCATCAATAAACGCATCAGTGTATACGACTGTACATGCGAATTAATTGTAAACAAAAAAAAGCGAAGGTAAATGTCCTATGAATGGCCATCTGCCAAGCTACGGAGCGGAAACTCTCGATCAGTGCGTTCAGCCGTGTTTAATTGAAGAGCCCGCTAGAGCCGATGAGTCAGCGTTTGGGAAATTGCTTTTCCAATAACTCAAAAGCCACTAAGACGTAAGTGCAAGCGCAGCAGAGCCTCTCCCTCGTCGTACGGGGAGCGCCCCGTCTTCAATCAAGACCAGCCTAGAGAGTTGCAACTGCAATGTCAGCGCAAAAGGAACACACGGCCAAACGAGGCAGTGAAAACTGCTTTGTTAGCGAAGAGGGAACAGGCGGTGGAACAAAACAAAAATGAAGCAGGCGAGCTCAGACGATGCAGACGACAGAGCATCGCTGCCTACCATGTCCGAAGGCAGGGAACAGGGCTCGCTTCCCTAGCTCAATGTAGCAGAAATCACTCACAATATTTCCTCCGTAACGGGTGCGGAATCGTCGATGATGAGATTCATTAAACTCCTCGGTATAGAACGGTACATGTTTACAGCATCCGAAGTGACCAGATTTGCCGAGTGCAGTGGTGGAACAGCCATTTACCCTTAAGGCGCAGCTCCTGGCGCAGGCAAAAAGCCGATTTGGCGCAGCTGCAAGCACTTTTGGCGCAGGGTCCAACGCATGTGTGTTTACCATATACCATGTAAATTTTAATGTCGACATGTTGTGGAGACAGGTTCGCGCGAGGCTTACCCTGCAAGTGCGGTGAGGAAAGGACGCGACGGTCAAAGGTCGCTACGGTCGGGTTCGTAGATAAGGCGCAGACAAGGCACTACCGACATATTGTCAGCGAACGCGCGTTTATTGCCCAGAATGTAACACTGCGACAGTCACAGCTTGCGGGCAAAGGCTCACCGCAAGACCAATCGTGTACGCGCGCTTGCACTGAAAACGACACCATGCAACAAACTCAAGTCATGCGATGCACATTAGGAAAGTTTTGAATAGGGTCCGCAAAGGTTTTGCGGCCGCAGAAAAGACAGCTTCAACGCCACCGCGCTTGCACAAGACGAAAATGCGATTTTGCGTTTGCGTCGGCGACGCTATTTCACGGAAATAAGGCCGCGCCACGAACTCGACGCAATATACTTGCATCAACGAAGATATGGAGGGACCCATCGAAGTGGCGGCTCTCGCCGTGTACCACATTCGCTAATACCGTTCTTAACTATGCACCACGTGCAATTCTGATCGCAGCGGCTCTTCTGCCAAGCATCGCTACCATTCATAAACATCGAAAAAGTTTACCTTAATTTAATTCTAGAATGTGACATCCTCCCTGGGCAAACTCCGCGGTACCACGCGGGTTCGATGAACGCCGTAATAAGGCGGCAGCAAGACGGTACAGCAGCACTACATTAGAGACTTTTAGCGTGTCCGCTATTCCGGCAAACCGGGTCGGTTTGGGCGGATTACCGGATGGTTGGGGGGCGTAAACGTGAACGGCCAGATTGGTGGCGTCAGCTGGTGGTGCAAAGCTTAACCACCCGAACACAGTGCCAATTACTATATTCTTCTTAGCTGGGGTGTAAGTTTTCGACAGAGGCGTAATTGGGAATTACGCCGCTGTCGCCGCTGCCGAAAATTTGCACCAGCAGCGAAGCAGAATAAAGTGGGTTACTGCAATTTTAGTTCTGTGTTTGTCTGATTGAGCTCTACAGCACCAGGCGGCTGCACCTCTCCGGCCGCTCACATTAGAGAATTTTAGTGCGTCCGGTACTCCGGCAGGCGCGGGCGATTTGCCGGATGAGCGGGGGCGTAAACGTGAGCGGCCAGATTGGTGGCGCCAGCTGGTGGTGCAAAGCTCAACCACCTAAACACAGAGCCAATTACTATATCCTTAGCTGGGGTGTAGGTTTCCGACAGCAGCGTAATTGTGAACACAATTACGCCGTTGCCGAAAATTTGCACCAGCAGTGCAGCAGAATAAAGTAGGTTACTGCAATTTAAGCTCTGTGTTTGTCTGGTTGAGCTCTACAGCACCAGGCGGCTTCACAGCTCCGGCCGCTCACGTTTACGCCCCCGACCATCCGGCAACCCGCCCAAACCGCCCCAGTTTGCCGGAATAGCGGACACGCTAAAAGTCTATTTACGCCCCCGACCATCCGGTAATCCGCCCGAACCGCCCCGGTTTGCCGGAATAACGGACACGCTGAAAGTCTATTGTGCGTATGCCAGGCAAAAATGCGCGAATGATGAGCCGGACGACTCCGACGGGCCCACTGAGTTTCTCATTATAGAGTGAGAAACTACGGACGGGCTCCTGCTTCCTTTTGTGATGGTGGTGAAGATGATGATGATAACGTGCTGTTGATTTTGATTTCAGTTTTGCTAGCTGCGAAGCATCGATGGAAGGAGGGTTTCGCTTAAATGCATGCTTTGGCGCATGCTCGGTGCAATTTTCCGCTAAAATGCCGTTTTGGCGCAGGATGGCGCTAAGCGCCGCTCTCGACGCAGTTTGGCGCAGTTGTTCCACCACTGCGAGTGTCGTCTTTATACTACATTCGCCACAGCACGTCTGGCAAAGTGTATGACTGGTGATGAAAAGCCCAGTTCCAAAGGCTGTGTTTAAATCCATTATTAAACAGCGTCCACTGCAGTTGAGTTTCATCAGGCTTTTGTGCAAACTTGAGAATCTCCGTACCATACAAGAACAAAAAGGGACAAAACTGGAATTTAGCGAAGTTTGCTGCAATAGGGTCGAACACGTAGCGAACCGAAGCGGGGAGAGAATATATATGCAGACAGACGATCGAACATCGAACGCATGCAATCACCCGAGTGATCCATGCAGTGCGGCCGCCGCCCCGCATGGCCTTCCTCGTGAGCACGTAGCCCCCTGCTCCCCCCTCGCATATCGGCGCAGCTGGGATTTCACGCAAATGAGGATTTCCAAAACTTCCCTGTTCCTACCTTCACACGCGAGGTGCATAATTCTTTCTTTTTTTTTTCGCTTTGCCTGGCGGTGCCTCGTCGCTAACACGCCCAATCACCAAGCCGCATACGCTTGCACGCGCAACTTATTCAATCACTTCCGCCCTCTAAACGCTAACAAGGTTGGCGTTGCAGCGCCCTTCGTGCGCGACGGGCGCCTATCGTCTGCTCAGAGGTGTAGAGCAGACGGCATCTCTGCGGCGACAGAAGACGCGTGCGCCGTATTTGGAAGCAGACGACGGCACGATCCGAAGCTTCTAGGATCGCATACCTGGGAAGCACCAATGCAAAAAAAAAAGAACGATGGCAAAATAACCTGCACCGCGAAATGAACACCCGAGAGAGTCATTTCCGGAGTTTCAAAACATCCGCGATGCCGCAGAGAAGCCGCGGAATCTGCAAACGTGTAGGAGTCACCGATATGGCGTGCGCGCGTCATACACGTATACAGCGTACACAAACTTCGCGAGTACCTGGACGCGATGGCAATGCAACAGAGGCGTGTTTGCGGCTGTGCGCACAGCACGTACTATACAGCTACCTTCCGGTTAAACGTCACGTCTTCGGAATCCACAACAATCTCCCACGCAGGCGTCCAGGTAAGGGGTATACAAAGATACCTGATAAGAGCGGTACACAGTCCTACAGAGCCGCACTACGTTCCGGCAGGCGTCCGGCGTAAACTCCGAGCTGTGTATACGACAAACTCCCACGCACCTTACGGGATTAGAGCAGAAGAAAGCAAAATGAACCGTAAAGGAACACGGGCCCAAATATACGGGCAGCTACGATGCGTCCAAGCCGCCGCGTCGCTCTCCCTCAAGTTGGGTCATAAAGACCGGGCTCGCCTATCTTCCGGGGTGTGTGCGGAATAAACAAAGGGGCCCGACCGCCAACCTGTTCCCTTCGGAGAAAGCGAAACGACCCCTTCCAAGGACCTCGTTGCAATACAACACGGTCAATGCGTTGACCGCGGCGATCACAGAAATCGGTATATACCGCTGCTCGCAGCAACTGGAGCGTGGAGGCGTGCGGACACTAACACTGCGCGGATGCAACGCATTCCGATCCCACGCTCGACGAGACCCCCCGATCACGACCGCGATGATTGCGCCCCGCAGGTGAGAGAGGAGGGGGGGTCACGGTCAATCGAACGAGGGATCATCGTCGCGTCCACGCGCTAAGTCACGTGCGGAACGATAGCGCACGGCTCTCGCCGCCTCACTGCAACTAGGGGCTCGTTGTGCAGATCGAATGCGCTATACGTTAATCGCGAAGGCACGACTCTTAACGAGACGCATTATTTGGCTTTTTTACCGGGCCCCTTGCTGTAGGTAGGTTCCCGTCTCGCCCCGTTTGGAGCCTTTTTGACTTAAATGGTCCGACGGTAGGACTTGAACCAGAGTCAGCCATTTGGCCACGGACGCATGCGAGGAGTAACAGAACAATAACCTTACCACTTTCCTTCGATCCTGCTAGCTATATAGTGCTTTGAGATGGCTGGAACGTGTGCCGTTTCGCATAGCGACAGTTTGCTTCCCTCGTGCTAGAGCGTCTCGCTTTCCCCATCTTTCCCTAGTGGCAGCTAACTAGGGACAGGCCCGAGCCGTAACGGTGGAAGTAGCCAGGGGAAGAATTCTACAGCGATCACTTTCGGCGATACTACAACTTTCCCGTGACGTAGTGCACGGCGCGTTGGATGATTCAAGCGGTTTTGCTCAACCGGCCAATCAGCGCGCGCTGAAAGTGATACCAACGACAATGGCCGTCCGAGAATACCGCCTCCAGAGTACAATAAGGCAGTCGCCGTGCGACTGCCGTCTGGCTCGTCAATTTCCCGACTACGAACGCGTTCCCGTTCGAGGGTACGTACAACGTCTACAAAAGCGCCTACATAGGCCCTACACGCATGGCATGACTTTCTAAGAACTGAACTACACACGCATTGACGCTCGGCAAGCTGTAGTGTTGAAGTTGTGGATGTGTAAGCATTCCAAAGCGTCCACGATCTGCAGCTGACCCGTTATAAACCGCGCTGGCCGCCTCCTACACTGTCGCCATTTTCTAGCAGGCAGCTGTCCCCAGGGCGGAACCAAGCACGAGCTCTGCGTCCCCGTTCTGCTTTGTCGCCTCGCTGCACGCCTCCAAAGTTGGACAGACCGCTGCAGCTTTTCAACGACACCTTTGTTGTTATTGCTTTTTTTTTCATGTATGCGGTGTGACACGCACAGAAGAGGCTGCGGCTCTAGTGGGACGCCTTCCAGGAAGTCGTGAACTCTCCCTCTCTCAAACACACACAGACACAGAAAACGTTTAAAGAACAGTTATATAAACTTTGCGACCTTGAAATTTGCCACGCACGAACAAGCAGTTATCATTGTTTTTTCCGTGACCCGCCACGAGAGGCCGCCAGCGCGGAAGTCGTTATGTCCTGGTGTCAGCCGCTGTATAAAAAAAAAAAGAGAGAGAATTAGCCCCGGAACGACGAACGAGCCCACCCCCCATTACAATGGTCGCACGGCGGACGACACCCAGGGACAGGAGAAACAGAAGTCGTAAGAGGCGACGACAAGCCAAGCCACGAACCAAAACGCAGAAGGAGCGCCACCTAGGGAGAGAGGGGGCGCGACGGAAGGCAGACGATACGCGGCTCGGATGGAAGGTGAACGCCTGCACGATCAAGCAGCTACGATGCAAGACAAAAGAGGCGCTCATTAAAGACTCCCCGCAGTTCGCCTAACTTGCAAAGCGAAAAACAACAAAGCCGCAGAGCAATGGACTGATGATGCTACAGGGGAAAAAAAAAGAAAGAAGTGAGCAGGCAGAAAGACAGGCACGACATAATTCTAGAGAGAAAGAGAGAGGGTGTACCGGACGCCGGATGTGTCCGAGAGAGTCCGAACGCGGCGTAACCAGCCAGAGAGCCATAGCCAGAACCGGAGAAAGAGTGGAGGGTGGAGGAAGTGGGGGGGGACAAACCGGGGAAACCGAGCGTGTCGGCGGCGCTGGAGACTGCGCTAAAACGCGTGATGAACGACGGATGATGCCCCCGGGGGTCCGTATAACAACTCCTCCCCACCTACTCCACCAGTGTGAGCCTCGTCCATTTCTTGTTTATGCCGCCGGGGCGCCTCTGTCCTGGTCGGGGCACCGGAAGGGATAGTCGCTCTGCAGTGGCCGCAAAGAGCGCGCGGACGGCAGACGTCTAATTCTAATGCACGCACGCACACCGAGTCCTTTAGAAAGGAAGCTGAGGGGCAGGGGGTGCAGGCGGAGAGGGGAGTCTTTCGCGTACGCTAGAGCAAGACAACAAAGCCGGCTGGCGCACCCCCCCCCTTCCCCCACGTTCTTGCATTTAATAGCGCGCGCCGACACTGTGGGGCGGTGTCAGTGAACCCTCATATCCCTGCAGCAGCAGGCAGGCTGCCCTTTAAAAGCGAGCCACGCCGGAACACGAAATGAAGGGGGCGAATTAATAGGGAGCGGGTGCGCCTCGCGTCCGTGTCCTTGCAATGTGACGTCGTCAGCTGGAAGGGACGCCGGCGTAGCCGGGGAACATGATGAAATGACTCGGGTCGCGCGCCTGTGATGGCCTTAAGGAGGCATAATTACAGCCACGATCTGCTTTTCTTATTTAATTGTTATCATTTCAGTGTCCCCGTCGCGTTCCGCCTATATGTTCGCGCTATTAAAGCACCGAGTGTCAAGACAGCGCAGCCTGCGCGCTGTATACACGGGCACTTGGTAAAGACAACGCTTGGCGTCATTTGCTGATTAAATAATTCGGCGCAGATTAACGAGAGATAAAGCGCGTCCACACAGAGAGGGGAAGAGTCCGCGGGACAGCAACAAATGACGAGGGTGTGGGGGGAGGGGGGAAGCTACGCGCTAAATATTTCATGTGCACGGCCCTTCTTCAATGTCCCCAGTATACCCTACACACTATACACGTTCGCTGCGGCCGTTGAGGCTTACTTCTCCGAACGTACGCTCGCTCAGTCCCAAGGTGAACTGCGACAAGGCACAGCCTCGTTTTGCAAAGGGATACCAATTAGGAGACAACAAAACACGAACATCCCGGTCCAGCAAAGGCAGCTGCAAATCCCCACGTATGGATGTACAACCGACCGCGAAAGTTTGCCGGACCCGCGTTACAAGGTTCGTACACGTTCAAACTTCGAATTCTACTTACGCTACGTGCCCAGGTTACGATTTTTCGCCAATACTGTGTCCCGTATGGCCAACTGTACGCGGATGCAATTCAATAATTGCACCTGCACTGAGCAGAGAAGGATTTGCTAGATTAAAAAAAAAAAAAAAATGTCAGGGTGGAATAATGCGTCGTCCCGCGTTCAGACTAGCAATGCACCGCCGCAGTACTCAAACGTGGACACAACAGTTCGACCAATCAAAGGAAGCGAGTAAGCAAAGCGGGTGCACAACAATGCATGCCCAAGCATCGCGGTATAGCTACCTGTCCACAACGACGAGTCGTCTTCCATCTCATTCAATCCCTGGGGGGCGTCCGACAGAAGCATCGCGCGGGTGGTCGTCGATGTCAGCTGCGACAGCGTGCCCATCCCAACTTGCAACGTGCACAACTAGTAGTGCATTCCCGTTACATGAGCGTACAACCCGGAGAGTTCTGCGTCCCCAACCGACACGTGCAGAACAACGCGGCCGCTCATTGTCGAGACAAAACGACCGTTTGACATTCGCGGCGCGCACAGATGTTTGGCCCGCTGCCAGTCGTCTCAGTGGCAAAGGTCGCCGAGGCTGGCAGACAATGCAAAATGCGGCGGATGACGCAACCACGCCGCGCCATCGAACCGATCGCAGCGTACGCGCATTGGTGTTTATATACGCGCAGCTGCGCAATGACGTCACCGAAAGCTGCAGCGCCTCGTGCAAGTGCGTCGTAAATGACGTCACGCGCAGGCGTCATAGAAAATCCCCACATATAACGGAAAAAAAGTTCGACGACGCGTCTGTATCACAATTATGTTTGGACCGGTCACGTGTCTGCCGAGCGATCAATCAATCAGGGGAGAGAAGTCAACAGAGCGAATTAAAGTGTCGTGGCCCCAAGTCCCTCCACGAGCACTGACGCGTGACGCACTCCTATGATCATAAGAGAAAAATTCATGAAAAGTCAAGATGTTTTGGCATTTCATTCAGGCAAACAAGGAATCACCCCTGTTTTCAAATAGCATTATTTGCGCGCGCACAGCCTCGTTCTGCATATTAACAAGACGGCGAGAAATTTCAATGTAAGAAGAATTTTATAGATGCACGTGGTGTTGTCTCTCGCAGAGTAATAGCAGATAGACACGACGAGAAAAAAGATGTGCTCACGAGACAAGCATGCAGGCAGGACGAACGTTGGACTTATAACCATGTGTATGAATTCCTAATCGCGGAAAATATCGAAGCGCCCGTGCGCAACACCCTCCATCTTTCCGACAAGAAAGGTTAACGAAGAGAAATTAGCGAACGAGATCACGAAGAAAAACGAACATTTATAACGGCAGTTTTTTCTTCTTCTTCGCTGCTTCGCAACCGCATCCTGCATTCTTTCTGACGCGGCACCGAGATCATCAGGGCGTGTACGGTAGCTTTCAATATGAGCTGCAACACGGTGCCCATAGTGGGGAGGGCCCCAAGACAACAGCGGCGCCGACATATCAACAAAATGGTTTCAAGAAACAGCAGTCATCGGAACGGTGTTTGGTTCTGCAATTTTTTTACTAGACGTCGCCACCGCCACAAGTTTTGGTGCC